>NC_092354.1:36876393-37176393 GCF_963676685.1 Mytilus edulis
CTGTATTTTTGCAACAACAGTCATTATGTTTCGTTTAAATGGTGTATATTGTTGTGTATATTCATTTTCTGCCCCGGCAACCTGTCTATCACTTAAATTAAAATTAAAACAGACATTTTTTCAAAATTCCCTATCATTTTAATGTAATTTCCGTGACCCGTATCCGATTTCTTTAGTATAATATTCAAATGAGCAAAGTGACGTTGATTTCTGGATATGTGTAAATTGTGTCTCTTTAGTAAAATTTAATTTGTATCAAGTAGATACATTGATAGGACACAGTGTCTGTAAATTGTGCGTTTTAAGTAAATTGTGTCTTTTTAGTTTATTTTGGTTTGTAACAAGTGATACATTGTTAAGACACAGTATCTGTTAATTGTGTCTTTTTAGTTTATTTTGAATTGTATCAAGTAGATGCATTGATAGGACACAAAGTCTGTAAATTGTGTCTTTTAGGATAAGGGCATTCGTGGGATTCAATGTCTGTACATAAAGTCGTAAGTTTTATCATTTGAATATGTAGAATGAAAGATGATGCTGGTTTACTATAGGGCAGCGTTTTCAGATCCATACGTCATGGCGGTATCTGCTCCCTAAAGTTGAAATGTTACACTATTATTAATTAATTTATAGTCAAGGGGATATAACTCTAAATTAATTGATTTTTCAAAAAATTCAATTTCAATAATTGATGACATTTGTCTTTTTATTATTACATAATATGCTCATTGGTTCAGACTGTAATGAAAGTCTTGTATATTAAATTCATAATTGGTACTTATAATTGTAGTGTATGCACATTCTACTCATGTTTCTTTTGATATGATTGATTTTGAAACATAAACTGTCACATTTGTGGCCTGCATCATCATATTATGTGTTATGTGTCTTTAGAGAACCATAAATACACTGATGTGCAGTATAGGTGACTTTATGGTACAAATAAAGACTGTAAATTTTAATTGTATTCAGTCTTGTGATATCATGTTCTGTAAATTTTAGACATATGTAAAAATAGTAAAGTAGGTACATATGTTATTATCTGACTTGAAACTCTTTGAGTGTGTCTTTGGTTTTTGATTGTTGGTTGCTTAACGTCCAGCGGCAAATATTTCATGCATATTTAGGACGAGAACAAGTTCACAATAAATACAATAGGTAGGTTGATACGATAGAGGCCATCTGGGATGATGATCGGGGAAATTTGGACTGCCACCGGAAAAGGAGGGTATATTGGATAGGGACAGAAATTTAGCCTTGCAACAGGCCACCTACGGACCCATTGGATAGGGACAGAAATTAAGCCTTGCAACAGGCCACCTACGGACCTCTAAAAGAGTTGTTACAAGGGTTCTTAACGTGCAAAGAGCGTGGCACTCTCTTTAATCGAGGCATCGGATTTAACTGACCGGACGTGACTGCGAACTTGATACATACCATACAGCCAAACGGACGCCCTACTTCGACAAGCGTTTTACTGCCGGTCGAGAGAAGACCAAGTGACCATATGTCTATACCCCAGTCACACCCAAGGGTGACCGTCTTTTTAATATACTTATCAAATCAAAGGTAAGAATGACTCATATCTGGATTTATTCATACTATAAACGACAAGTTTATTTTCCATTACCGTTGAAAATTATTGGTTTGTAACTAAGCGCATTGATTAGCTCATTACTAATATTTCAAGGAAAAAAATTCAATTGTCAAAAGCTACTTCTCTTTCACATGCGCTGGATAATCTTCATAATGTTGATATTTTTTTTTATAGAAATACCAGTTGATATGAGTCAATGCGTCAAAGATAGCTACTAATAAACTTCAAGATCGTCTAAAATTTTAGATCGTGGTAAATACCTATGAAACAGCAAGTTAGAAAACATGAAGAGACAATTATTTTTTTAACAGGTAATAGAAAATAAAGGAGTAGGTCCGGTAAGGCCCCTTTTTGGCCCAAAAATATAACGGTTTTACAAAATTGTTAAAATGTAAAATTTTAGTTATTTATTGGACAGATGAATGCTTCTGCTACATAAATATGGGCTGTTTTTGACAATACAATGCACTTATATCGGGTTGCAGCACCATCAAGTCATGCTAAATTACTGAAATCTTCAAAATTCTATCATTTTAGTTAAATTTTAGACGGTTTCCGTGTCAAACGAAAGTGGCCGCATTCGTGTTCATCCTTAATATTGCAATGTAAGTTGTATTTTATGATAATACATAACATATATAAAGGTTGTGGATGAACACGGATGCGGCCACTTTCATTTTTGACAAAAACAATCTGAAAAATGACGTTTTTTGGCATATTTGAGAGATTTTTCATATTTGAGCTTCAATCGGATCGTTTTTAATGACTTAATCAGTTAAAATCTTTCACATAAACTAATTGAATCAAGTGAAATAGACACTTAAGTGTTTAAAAAGTGGTCAAAATCTTTCGTCAGATGAAACTGAAATTTGAGGCCAAAATGAGTCCTTACCGGACCTACTCCTTTGTTGTTTACAGTGTAAAAAAAAGTCGGAAGTGTATACTTTAATTTACACAATTCAATGCAATGCAGTAGTTAATTTAGAATGCTGGACAGAAAGTGACAGGACAAAAATTCACATTATTTTTTATTCTGATTATTTTCTTTGAATAAAAAACGCTTATTTCTACTCAAATACTTTTGTTTTTTTTTAAACTTGTATAAAAACAAAATTTATCAAAAAAAAGTTGATCAAATAATTGTTAAATGAACAAAATGTCAAAGTGGCTTGGCAGTTTAATGTCTTCGTGTTGCCAATAAAATTATATTAATCTTCTTTTTTCAAGTTTAATGACATAAAGAGTAAAAACATCAAGATATCTCTTATATATTAAAACAATTGTCCACAAATAATTGTTCCTTTTGTCCTATCCAATCTGTGACTTTATGTCCTGTGACTTTCTGTCCGTTTACCCATTTTTATTGTCAACAGGGATCTCCATGGATGACAATTGAACGATGGAGGAACTTTCACCATTACAAACTGTGTCTACGCTGTACAGTGTAGCGCGATCGGAAGTATTTTATCCCTCCATACAAGGAATAGTGAACATGCTAAATCATTGCTTATTTAAATTATATTTATTTGAATTTTCATTATAGAATTAGAAGTATCAATATTTTCATTTATTGCCGTTTTTAACCATTCAAATGCTAAGTCTTCATGGTCCCCTCTTAGTCGAGAATTACCAAAAGATGTCATGAAGGTCCCCATTAAGATTTCTTGTATTTTTGGTAATTGTTATGGGGGTTAAAAATCATATGATGTGGAGCTTATTTTTCATGGACACTGTCAAATTCAGAACCCATTACCGGTATGGCTGATTAGCAGCAACAACAAAACGATTCGTACGGGTTATGTAAAAGGTTAAAGAGATTTGTAAAGCAACCATTGAATTGATGCTGTGCAACATGCATCTTTCGAGTCTGAATAGAAACCGGAAACGCGGATGTATCAATTTGATTGTAATATACGAAATGAATTCGGAATTACGATACGATATTCCTTTTACAGGAAATATTTAAGTTTTTACTTTTAAACTTTTAAAGTAATTCTAAATTATGGTTACAGCAGTACTCGAGTTATTTGCAATGAAATAATACTTACTGTTTTGCGTCTTATTTTGCATGTTTTGTACTTCTTAAAAAAGGGAAATGCTGATTGCGTAAGTCAAAATAAAGCACGTGTTCGACTTGTTAATCTGTTCTGAGACTACTATAACATATATGTTATAGTAGTCTCAGATCTGTTTTCTTTGTAACTGGATTATTAATTTATTTATTTAATCTAAATTGTCATAATCATTTGCTGAAAATTAGTTGATTAATTCGACAAATGGATCGTCTATCATCAGATAGTATATTCTCCTGTCTGGCTTGTTGATCTACCTGTACAAGCTCAGGTACAAGTGATTAGCGATCTTAATCCATTAGAACTGTATTGGATTATAACATAAAAATGGCGGAAGACAATTTAACCATGGCGCAAGACATTTGAACGATGGCGGGGCGCCATCGTTAAACAGGCCATGGAGATCCCTGGTCAAGCAAGGACGCCCGACGACCTGAAGACCAGTCGTTCCACCAGTTGATGTCATTTGCAGTCATGAAGGCTTTAGAAACTCTAGACCGGTGTTTGGGGTCGTTGCTCATCTGTAAACGATGATGATCCGCATTTTGTTGTTGATGAATGGCAGAGCTTCATCTTTAGGATGGCGTTCGTAAAAAAAAACTGTCCTGCCATGATACCGTCAAATATGAGAATTGGAGTAGCTCCTCTCTTGCTGTTGCCAGCTCATAGATTTACTTTCAATGGATGCCTTTGCTTAGGTATTTACGGTTGGTAAGCTGTTATTTTTCGGTGAATTGTCACTTAGTTGTGCACTGGTCCGTAAATATGATGTTTTGAAATTAAATCGTCTGCTGCAATGAGTGTCTTGCAGAAGTTGACCCCCTTCTCTTTTGTTAAAAAACACCCAAGGGTAACTGGGGTATAGAAATATGGTCACTTGGTCTTCTCCCGACCGGCAGTACAACGCTTGCCGAAGTGGGGCGTCCGTTTGGCTCGGAAGGGGGGGGGGGCGTTAAATCCAATGCCTTGTTAAGAACCCTTGAAACAAATCTTTTGAGGGGTCAATAGGTGGCCTGTTGTAAGGCAAAATTTCTGTCCCTATCCAAGATACCCTCATTTTCCAGTGGCAGTCCAAATTTCCCCGACCATCATCCAAGATGGCCTCTGTCATATCAACCTACCTATTGTATTTATTGTGAACTTGTTATCGTCCTGAATTTGCATGAAATTTTTGCCACTGGACGTTAAGGAACCAGCAATCAATCAATCAAATATCTTTGTTAACATGTCGAACCATTTGAGCATACATTGGATTTGTGTTGGTATAGCCAGCATGAAATATTGCTCTTTTTGTTGTTGTAAGACTGATCTTCGATCCTCTCTGTTTCGAAAATCGGCAAAGCTGTCGGCTGGACGTACATGTTTTTTTGGCTAATGTCTTGCTGACGAGGCGTACATCTGCTCATGACAGCTTGATGAACTTTTTCCACTTTGTAATAATTTGTATCAAACTTGCCATTTCGAAATTGCTGCACCCAATAGCTAACATCATGTTTGATAATGGACACACCCTGTGACTCTAATGACACCTTAATCTATGTGTTGCTGTAGGACTTTTATACCGCTGTATAATCTCTAATGTGCTGTCGTGGCTAGTATTTCTCATCGTGTAAGAATCGTAAATTTGAGTTAATAGTTGATGTTGTGGAATCTTACGTTGTCTGTTCTATGAGAACAATGAGTAAGATTTTAGTTATATACTCATGTATTATGATTGTGAATTTCTTTCATTTCGTCGATTGATATACACTTGATTGTTTCATGAATCGTATATCAGCCTTTCATGTGTGAAAGCGTGCCCTACATTTATGGCTTTGTATATTACTAGGTGTGAAAGTGTTCCCTTCTTTTATGGCTTTGTATAACACTAGGTGTGAAATATGCCCTACTTTTATTGCTTTGTTTATTACAAGGTGTGAAAACACTATCTAATTAAGATGCAATATTAACCACGTGTATAACTCTGTTTATATCGTTATGAAATTGTGTCCTTTGATATGTGACAATGTGTAAACAAAAACAACTAAACACTAGGACATCAAATAATAAATACATTTTCACGTAATTTTCTTCCCTAAGTTCGAGTATTTTTCAATTGAAAGTTGCAAGTCACTTGCAAATGCTCCCGAGGGTCCAAAATACAATTCTGCATATATTTTTAAATGCAGTTATCACACCATGAATGTCCACCTTCCTAACAAGTTCTGAAATTTCTTTCTCTGATATATAATAACTGAGCAAGTTATGACGTCTGCATCCATCTTTAAGTTTCACAAGATCTTTCTGTTCTACATCTAGAAATTTCCTATGATTGTGGTTATATAAAATACAAATCTCATAATCACTCCCATCTCTCTCTAGGCTTTCTGATGGACCATAGAATAGTACGGTTTGAATGTTAACTATATACACTTCCATTTACAGTGGACTGGTTGCAATAACAATTCGTTAAGTCACATTGTTATATTTATGCAGATCTGACAGTATGAAGTTTTTAATCTTGTTAGAAATTTCAGACTTGTCCATCTGAACATATGGTTGAAGTCTTGTATTTCAGTAGTTATAAATTTGTAAAACTTCGTAATATCTTTAATGGAATTATCATATAATAGCATAGGTTTGATGTTAACAATTAACCAGCACATGGGTGACTCAATCTGGCTTTCAACTTTGTTCACAACTGTACTGAACGGCAAAAGAAACGTCGCAGTAATTCAAGGCCAACATAATGGAAGAATAAATGCTATATTTTTTTTTATTGAATGAGCGTATTAATACAATTTCAGTTCATTTACTGTTCATTGATACACTTTTTCATTACCATATCACAGATTTATTTAGGCAACCAATTAAAATGATTGATGAAACCAAATTTCTTGGGTTAATTGTCGATAAAAAGTTCACCTTTCTACCTCATATCAAAATGTTACAATGGAGATGTTTAAGAGTATTAAATATTTTTAAAGTTGTCGTCAGTACTGACTTGGGTGCTGACCGCAACATTTTACTTAATTTATATAGTTAGATCTTAACTAGATTATGGCTCTGCAAGGAAGTCCTACATACAGATTCTCGATGCTGTGCATCACCAGGGTTTGCGTTTCTGTCTTGGCGCATTTAAAACCTCACAAGTTGAGAGTGTATGTAGAGGCCGATGAGCATTCACTCTCCAACAGACATTTGAAGCTTGGACTTCAATATGCTGTCAAACTAAAAGCCTATTCAGATAATCCTGCATACAACCGTGTTTTTAATCCGATTACGAAGATTTTTTTGCAAAACAGGAAAATAAAATTCCTCTGTTAGGTATAAGTTTAAAACCACATTTAGCTTATTTTGATTTAAAATCTGTTGCTCAAGTGAAAACTTGTCCTCCCCCGTATACCCGAAATAGACATTGGGGAAGGCATCTCTCCACCGCCTTGGTTCCTGCGTTCCCCCGTCAAAACAATGAAGGTGAATCCTCTGCTGAGGGGAACCTCTGGCCTCCCCTTAAACAGGTTCAGGACCCACCTTAATGTGCTAACTTGCCTTTGAAGAGGTGGGTCCCGCTGGCTGTGGTCCAACCAAATTTTTCCTATGGCCCTCACCCTAGGCAACCCCACCAGCTTTTCCATCTTAACAAATGAACTATCGTCCAGCTGATGGGCTCTTTTGGGGTGAACTCCTATAGCCGTGATCCAGGGTGATTCTCTGACATTTAAAAAGATTGGAATCAAATTAGGACAAATTATATAAATTAAATCATCGTTTATTTAAGGTGCAGACAATATATACATAATAATCCATATTAAACATTCAGTATCAATTAGATCTGTAATATTTAAAAGAAGTATTAGACACATGATAGTTCTCCGTTTGGTTGTTTCAGTTGTTGAAACTGATAAAGGTTCTGGATTTGAAGCCAAGTCCATTTGAATAGAATAAATTCCAGTATCTCTTAAGTAAAAAATCTAAAATAATAATAATAATAATAATAATAACAATTATGCAACACTGCTTGGTGGCTAGAATCGTATCATTCATATTGTTCATAAAACCTTCCTTTCATTTTTTTTGTTCATGGTATATATATAGAGATTAATACATGTCTTTTTCCATATCGGCTCTTATTAATCTCTTTGTCATATACTTACTAAAATAAAGAAGATTAACACCCTGCCATATCAGCCCATGAAGTGACGTCATTAGGCAGATATGTATTCATGAGATCGTGTTTGCTAATAAGATTTGTTTCCTTCCGGTCGTTACACATGTGCTAAAATAAATAAGTGCAACATTAGTATACCGCTGTTCAAACTCATAAATCCATGGACTAAAATCAAAATCGGGGTAACTTAGTAAAACCGAGGGAAACGCATTAAATGTAAGAGGAGAACAACGACAAAACACTAAAATGTAACACACACAAACGGACCAAGCATTAGACAACATCAAAACCAAATACATGAATTTAGGATAGACAAGTACTGTGACACGTCTTATCGCAATGTAAATTTACACTAAAAAATTAAGAGAAAACAAACAATAATATAACAATGGCCATATTCCTGACTTGGTACAGGACATTTTTAAAAAGAAAACAACTGGTGGGTTGAATCTGGTTTTGTGGCATGCCAAACCTTGCACTTTAATGGCAATGTTAAATATAACATTGAAATTACAACATAATAATACAGGACTACAATATAGATAAATACCACGTATTAGACAAAGAAACACATGATTAATAGATGACAAAAAGCATATTAACAGCTGATGATAGGTAAAACAGGAACACCGATATTGATATTGAAGACAGTTGCAATCCCCTAGTTAGTTTGGATTTTGTCAAGGAAATACGATTTAATGAACCAAATTAAACGTCAAATGGGCGGCAGTGGGAAACAGACCAGCGGAAATTTCTCCCGTTTATACCAATACCTGGTTCAAAGAACAAAAAAATACGGAGACTTAGGCAGAGTTCGGATGGATTTTCCTCGAGCTTTCGAGTCGGGTCCATGACATCATACTATTCTAAATGATGAAGGGCGCGCTTTTCATTTGAACACATTTTTCGATCTCGAGTATCTCTCTAAAATGGCTGACAATACACTTGTTTTATTTATTTCAATGAATGATTGCATTGTTGATGAGACTGATAAGAATATTGTTGTGTCACACAATACAATAGATATAGGAAGATGTGGTGTGAGTGCCAATGAGACAACTCTCCATACAAATAACAATTTAAAAAGTAAACCATTATAGGTTAAAGTACGGCCTTCAACACGGAGCCTTGGCTCACACCGAACAACAAGCTATAAAGGGCCCCAAAATTACTAGTGTAAAACCATTCAAACGGGAAAACCAACGGTCTAATCTATATAAACAAAACGAGAAACGAGAAACACGTATATATTACATAAACAAACGACACCTACTGTACATCAGATTCCTGACTTAGGACAGGTGCAAACATTTGCAGCGGGATTAAACGTTTTAATGGATCCAAACCTTCTCCCTTTTTCTGAAACAATAGCATTACATCACAACAAAGAAAAACATACGATAACATATCAATTAGCAGACTTAACTCAATCAAAAAACGTATGATTAAACAATGAACGAATAAATTTGATCTGCGATATCTGAATACAAATGCACAGTTAATTAAATATTAGAGACAAACATTCATGACCAAAAAGCTAACAAACAAATTCAAACACAGGACATGACTGAGAAGTTCATTACAAATGCTAATGTCACAGAACGGAGAACATTGCCCATAATACATGGATATGTTGAAAACATTATCCCACAATTTTAAGAAGGAGGTTTCGACACTAGGTCGCGAAGTGTTATATAAATTTTTCGAACGCATAACCACAGATCTGATATTGTGGCTGTGTTGAGCAAACAACATTAACTAAGCAGCTTTTAGTTTTCTTGTTCTATTTGGCAAAACCTTTTAGGCCAGGTGAGCAAATAAGAAAAAACTGTTATGAAACAGACACACATCTATCTATGATACTAGATACGAAATGAATACCGAATGTCGGCTTCTGATGAGGGTTTACCTGGCTATACTCCCGAAAGAACCCGAAACATTGCATATTAATATTAAGAATTAAGCAACAAAAGTACGTAGTGTCAGGTCAGAAATATTGATCCTATACCATGATTAAGTGGGTTTATGTTCAATATAAGTTTTCCTAATGTCCTGGAACTGTCTTTGTTTTGGCTTTGTATCTCTTGTGTTGTTACTTGGCAAATTTTGTGTATTTCTTCTGTGGCACTATCTACATATATCTTTGATTTAGTTGTTATGAATTCCCTGTATGATCTTCTCATTTCTGTGTTGCATTGTTTTATTTTTTTGCTGAAATAAGTTTGCCTCGTCCGAACCAAATAATGGTGAAAAGGATGCATCCTTTAGTACTGCATATACTGGCAGTTCATCATCAAGAAATCTTTTAAGTCTCGAACTAGGTTTGATATGTGATGCCTTTTAGATAACAAGTTATGATTGCTATCAAGAAGTTTTACCTTTATTGTCCATTGATATTGTTTGCCTTACATGATCACTTTAATAATTTATTTATATTTATCTGGTAACCTAGATAGCATTTGGATACAAACCAGATGTTGGAAATTCTATACCTCTTTAGACACAGGACATCTTCACAAATAGGTTTAGCGATATCCAGAATAGCAACCTTGTCAGAGGTACCTAGCACCATAACATTCCTATTTCTTTGCTTATCTTTTAGTGGTACTCCTGCTAATTGTGATTGAATGCAATGCAAGGCATCTCATCTTCTTGACTTGTTGGCAGGTGTGTCATCAATAAATATATTGTTTGGTACTATAACAACTGGAAGATTATTTATTTTATATGGCGAAACCTTTAGCATTAAATCTCTTTCCTATAATCGTAATATTTTTTTTTTTTAAATTACCATAATGGGTGTTTTCATATTATAATAATATTTTCAAGCCCCAACATAGAAATAATAAGGCAGCAAACTCTCTTACAGCCTTTTATTATAATATCAAATAATTAAAATAGGGACTGCTAATTACCTGTTGAGGGCAGTTTATGTAATCTCCATTAATTCTTTTCATGAATGAAATGTTATCAATTATTGTCAGATCTATCAATTTACATTCATCTATTGGATATTCCACCATCTTTCCAGTTATCAAACACATGCTTCTTAATAAAAAAAATAAAAAAATTATGTTTTGTAGTAAACAATTATAATTGCACTATAATATGACTTTCAAACTATATGTTGTGAATTTTACCTAATGCCAATCAATGCTCAGATCTCAGAAATCCTTGTAATGTGGTTCTGGAGAAAAATGTGACGACAATGTTCAACTTGGCCATCATTTGCAAAATGATAGTTGATAATAAGGCCTTTGAAAATAGTGGAATTAATTACTTTTGTAGTGTCAAAATGTCAATAGGGGGAGGATTGAGATCTCATAAACATGATTAACCCCGCCGCAATTTTGCGCCTGTCCCAAGTCAGGAGCCTCTGGGGTTGAAGTCATAATACTTTGCTCAAGTGCTTGGAGCACACAAATCATGCTCAAATTATGAAATCCAGCATTTTGATTGGTTGATTCTCGAGTCTGAGTACAAAACTCGTGCTCGAAAGTTTTATGACCGCAAGGCCTGGCCTTTGTTGGTTTTGTTTGATTTTAAATTTCAGTTTCTTGTGTATAATTCGGAGGGTAGTATGACGTCCATTATCATTGAAAATTTTACGATCTTTCAAAAACCATAACTCCTGAACGGTAAAAGTCAAAATCGTCATTATTGAACTTGACCTTCATTTTGTCATCATTAACAACATATCAAAATTTGGGAAGCTTTGGTAGAACAGTTCATGCATAAATGCACGGACACGACTGGAAACTCCATTTTTCAATCTTTCAAGAACCATAACTCCTGAACGGTAGTATCTTCAACCGACAAATTTGTAAATGTGGAAAGTGCCGCAAGATGTTTGGGATCTCGGCATATTCCGTTTAAACATTATGTTAGAGAAGATAATATTCAGAAATTTTTGAATACAATTGTGACACCAAATGTAGACTACATTGAAACTTGGGGAGCGATGCTGCCCAAATTGGGAACTGCAGAAGAGAATGCTGAAATTATAGATCGGGAAAAACGTGAGTCTAGGAGGAAGCGTGAAGAATAAGCTAGGACCTCACTAGTTCATCGTATAACAGAGTGTCTGGAGGCTGCAGAAATTATGGTTAGAGACTTCTCATGATAAATAATATTTGTTGAATGAACATTAAATTATTGCGTTTATATATATGCATTTACAACCTTTGAATGTTCTGATTTATAGTTTATGAATTTAATTTAACTTTTAAACTTCTAATTTTAGAAAGTTTTATCTACTAAGTGCCTTTTATTAACTTGTAGTTGGATCATAAATAATATTTTTTGAATGAACGTTAAATTATTATGTTTATATATATGCATTTTCAACCTTTGAATGTTCTGATTTATAGTTTATGAATTTAATTTAACTTTTAAACTTCTAATTTTAGAAAGTTTTATCTACTAAGTGCCTTTTATTAACTTTTAGTTGGATATTTAGCGGGGAGGAATGTAGTGACCCCGCAATTTTATAGAGTAAAACTAATATTTCCCCAGATAGGAATATGCTACAAATTTATATACATGTATTATATACAGGAATTATTTGATTTAGGAAACTAACCTTTTAGACTTGCTTCTTGGCTACATTTTATTAAATTTCGTCCCTACTTCTGAACCACGTTGACCGGAAGTAGATGGACATACGGCATTTTCTATTCATTAAATCTAGTGGTCATCTTAAGCCAATGTTGTTATTGGGTTCAAAGTTAATTCGAAGATCTCGGTGTTTATCTCCTCACTTCCGTAATAAACTTGTAGTTTTTCACGGTGTTTGATTCCATTGTTTTAAAAAGTATAAATACTGGAGTGTTTGCTACATCTTGGGAGTTGCTGCATTGAGCCGGTTTGTATCAAGCCACCCTCAAACCCTCCAGACTGTATCAGTCTACTTGGTCCGAATACGTTGTTGTGTAAAAACACTCCAATGTCCTTGACCTTGTGAGGGATAGTCGCATAAGACATAGGTATACTTTTCCGGCGCTAAATTTAAATCAAGTCCGTTTAACATAGAAAATAGGTAGATACTATTGATTTAAGAATAAGTTGGTGGAATTGAAGTGAATTTGTGAATAAATTAAGTTTAAGATATTTAATATCTCCCTTCTAAGTAAGGCTATTGGTCAGAACAGTTATTTGTTGTATTTTTGGTTAATTTACTGAATTTTCATATATACAATGTATTGAACTTTGCTGATGTTATTGGAAAAAATTATATTAAAGTGGCAAAATTCTTGTTTAGTTAATTTAGTGAATCAATGAAAAACAAGACCTATACAGGTAGACTGTATCCTGCTGATCGAACCTAAGCGAAGTACTACCACTACATGTCCCAGGAGAACTATATTTTGGCATTGTTGAATTGTCGTTGACTCCCTACTGCTACAATATATTTATTGTTATTGTAATATATTTATTGTCGAAACCGTATAATTGGATCTTCTAATACTGTAAATGACAAATTTATTTTCCATTACCTTTTGAAAAATAAGTGCATCGATATGTAACAGTCGGAAACCCGGTTGAAATAGAACAAAAGAATCGAAGCTCTTTGTTAGAGAAGGCGATAAATGTGTACTGCATTGTTTACTATAGTGACAATAATTTTAAAAGTTAATAGAAACAAACAAAATTACAATTTTCTTCACAATTACGAGGTGTTATATTTTAAAAATACCATTTGCATAAGTTTTCAATTTATCTAGTACATAGTTAAGTAGAACAATTAGATTTCAAGTCGACGACATGGGTATCTTTCAAGTTGGATGAATAAAATGCATAACCTCCGATTTTTTTGAAAAAATTACCACGGACGGAAAACATATCAATCTATTAGTTCAAAAATTTTCGTGTCTGCCCTTTCATTATGTGACTAAAGGAAAATATTCAAAAAAATGGGTAACAACTGTATCGAAAAGAGAAAAGCGAGTGCATCTTTTTATGTTAGGGCGTGTTTGATTTGAATATTTTGTCTTGATATCGTACAAAGTAAGATTATTTCATACATCGTCTCGCTTCAGATTCTATTATTTTTATATATCAAAGCTACAGATTGACTTTATAACACAAAACAATAACAGTACTAAAAGATGAAATATATGGGTCAAGTGAAATACCTATCTAGTGAGTCACAAAAACAAAGAAAGTGTGTTCGAATAGCTATTTTTTTACTGAAAGTACTTGACGACAGTCTTTCTAGTTGGATGATGAAAATGCATATCTTTGAAAAAATTTAATTTTTTGTGTGTGAAAACTAGGGTTTATAGTCTTTATACACTAAACAAAATCTAGTCTGCCCTTCCACGAAATTTTTAATTAGAATTTTTTTACATGTTTATGAATTTTCTAAAATTCCACCTGATAACCGATCAGACAATAGTTTTAAGTTGAATCAATGCAGACAAGATCAATAACTGATGCTAATTAGGTAGTTGATACATGTGTCATTTAAAATACAACTGACATATAAGGATCGTAATGGTGCAATGTGGATAAATTTATCGGTTTCCATGAGCAAAATTGGTAGCGCGTCATCCCTACAATGGCTTCCATTTCAACGATTGTGAAAATGAACTGGCGTAATGGGGAGATAATTGTGACGAAGTAGAATCCTGACTGGTAAATAACGAATAAATTTAAATCGGTTCAATTGATGTCAAACGCAACCTCTCCTACAAATGCACCGAACGAAGGTCATAATAGGTAAATTTTCTGCAACTTTAAACACTCACAGGATATCTCTAACAATTTTCTTACTTGTTTATCATGTAAATTTATTGGACGAAATTATTTAAGTAAGTTACAGGACATGAAATGACTATTAAATTTTCTTACGTCACTCAGGTAATGTGACATAAATTTGTCGTTTATAGTATGGTGGTAGCGAAGGTAATGACTTTAATCGTATGCATTTAGTTTACCTAAATATGAAATCGTGGATACCAATGCACGTGTTGTTCATTCAAGAGTTTAGATAACAATGCCCTTGTTCAGCCGAGCTGCCTTGATGGGGTCTCAAAGTTATCCCGGAGTACCATCGGTTGTTTTCGTAGGACGTATGAGGTACATTAAAGGGGAGTAGGATTTATCGAAGGTACTAGGGTTATAATTTAGGAACCTGAAAATGCTATCCATTGTGATAGTCTTGAGTGGGAGGTAGCAGTGATGCCTTGATGTAGTTGAATAATTGAATTATTCCTGAATTGGCATCACAAGTAAACAGTACTTCTTCTTTTAAGTAAATGTAGATTGTTGAACTATATTTTGAGTAAATACAAAATGTAAAGGTTTAGAGAAATTAGGATTGTTGAAATATATTTGGAGTAATTATGCTGTGTTCCTCACGAATAGTTCACAAATCTTCAAACAATGTTGAAGCAAATAACTATGTACAAACAACAGTAAGACAATTTAATGTGAAAATACTTTTCAAAAATCCCTTTCAAAACATTTTCGAATGACCATAGCTTAATTTCAAATTCGGATGTATTGACCAATATCACAATCAATTAAAGCTTATATAATGACTAGATAGGAAATAAGCCATTTTGTTTAAAATTTTACGTTTCACTATGACGTCAAGTTGTACCTTTATTGATTTTTCACGAAAAAATCCCCAGCTAATTTTGTCTTTCACCGAAATCTCTTATCTTGACCTTTTTTGTGATGTAAGTATCCACGTATTAGAATTTAACAAAAATAGTTATGTTTAACGTCTCACATGTTTTTAAGGCAACTTATATCATTTATTTTCTAATAACTATTAAATTTATAATAGCGGCCAACTATAGCCCTTACCGAACTAACTACTTTACAGTAATATATATAAAAACACATTTTCCAAGAACTGTCAATAGACGTATATATAACAATATGACACAATACAGATTGATAATGAAACTATCGTTTATAATTTTGACGAGGCATGGTTATTTCGTAACTTTTTATATAGAGACCAATTACCTTCAATAGTGTCAATCATTCTTTTCAATGGCATTTGTAATCCAGGCAGATTATCCAGGCTACCTAAATAAAACATAATTTAAAAAATGAGGAAAATTGTTAAAGCCGATTGATATTTCTGAAAATTCATTTATTCATTCTTTTTATGGCAGTTTTCAAACATATTAAAGCAACTAACATGTATACTCTTGTTTAATATTTTTCTTATTTCACGATTATCCAGAGTACACGGATGCTTCACTAGCACCATCATTTTCTATGTTCAGTGGACTGGTAAATTTTAGTCAAAAATCTGATTTGGCAATATAACATAATTATTTCAATTGGCTTAGCTAAAGAACACCGAGGATATATGCCTGGTTAACAATTTTCTGAAACAGTTTTTTAGCTGATGTTGTCTGTGTCTGGTGGGTAAGCACTGTAGCTTTTTATTTGTAACAAAGCTTTGCCTCTGCTGACAATGAGGGTATATTGGATAGGGACAGATATTTTGCCTTCAACAGGACATCTACGGACCCTTCAAAAGAATTTTTGCAAGGGTTCTTAACGTGCAAAGAGCGTGGCACTCTCTTTACACGAGGCATCGGATTTAACGTTCCCCTTCTGACCGGTTCCCCTTCTGACCGGACGTGACTGCAACTTGATACATCCCGCACAGCCAAACGGACGCCCCACTTTGGCAAGCGTTTTACTGCCGGTCAGGAGAAGATCAAGTGACCATATTTCTATACCCAAGTCACCCTTGCGTGTTATAATGAACTGAAGTCGAATAACTCAAAATCATATACAGAAAGTGAGACTCAAACAATAATAACTAGGCCGATTTTGAGCACTCAAATCTTTGTTGACGAGCCAACTTTAAATGTGAATAAAAATATCTACATACATGGCACTTCTGTGGAAAATGTTTCATATTCCATTTAGGAATGATCGATGTATGCAGATCACTGAAAAAGTTTGCATAATTTATTCATGTCATGTTAGATGAAAGCAAAGAAAATGCTTTCTTCGTGTGTGTTATATGGTCATTTTTATAACTTTTCTGTTTACAAAACTTTGAATTTTCGAAAAACTAAGGATTTTCTTACCCCAGGAGTAGATTACCTTAGCCGTATTTGGCACAACTTTTGGGAATTTTGGGTCCTTAATGCTCTTCAACTTTGTATTTATTTGGCTTTTTAACTTTTTTTATCTGAGCGTCACTGATGAGTCTTATGTAGACGAAGAGAAGAAGCGTCAAGAAGACTATATAGCGACTATTATATAAATAAAAAAAATGTCATTGCAACAACTTATTCGCAATAGATATTAAAAAAAACGCATTATTTTTTATTATAGGGGCGGTTTTAAGACCTGTTTTATATTACTGTACATTGATAGATAAAAACATATTTCTATTAAGAAGAAAGGGATTGTCTAGTTTTTATTAGATATAAAAAAAAATATGTTTTATGCGCATACTAAAAATTGGCCATCAAAACAAAAGAAAACAATTTCCTTTTAAAGAATTTATTGAATCAAAACCATGCAATACCATTTCCTTTCTAACAGTGAAATTCTTCTTTTTCATAGGGACATATTTGATAGGTGTAGCTTCACCCTATCACATCAAATGAGAATAGCCTCGTGAGAGAATAACGATTCGCTTGTCCCTTGTTAGTTGTTGTCGCTTCGTCACTAAATTAATCTTCTTGTCGCTGATTGTCTCTAAAATTCTTCTTGTCTCTTATTAGTGAGACCAGTCAGTTCCGTCCTTAACTTCCGTTTTTGCACTGCAAAACAACCGCACAATTAACGATGCCTAGCCCTTGTTGGTGTGTACCTGAGTGTCATTTAAGAGGAGGACTTGCATTTCTAAATGACTTAATAAGAAGGAAAAGTTGGATCAACGCCATGGCTCAAACGTAGATTGTCACGTGCGATGCAATCGTAGATCCCATATCAATCAGCTGTTGTTTGCAAGGCACATTTTACTGAAAACGACTACGTTCAGGAAACTATTCATGGTAAAACTTTATTTTCTTTAAGAAATATATACTGTTATTTATATAATCGCAATGCAAGTAAACCAAAGTCAGTTTGCAACCGCAATTATCGTTTTAGAATAAAAAAAAAAAAGGTGGGGGGTGAATTCAAGACGTCATAACTTTTGGGATTACGATTCACTATCATCTGTTTGACATTTTCTGGTTAATACTACAATTGTATGGTTTTTCTACAAGATATATATTATACTGATAATTATTTTAGCAGTAATGATGTTAATTTAGGTTGTTATGACAAGAATTCATGAGCTATGCCTCAGGCTTTCTTGAAAAATATCAATGACAATGTAAACAGGAACAAAACATTGACATGAATGATGCTCTCCACCTATGTTATAGTTATTTAGGTATGTGTGTTGCACAAGTCTTTCACAAGTTTCAAAAAAGCTAATGTTATAAAACTTTTTTCAGGGCACAAACCCTCTTTAAAGGGACTTGTCTACTGCCATTCCCATCCTATTTTTCATGCACCATTTGTAAGCAAGAGACTGAATGGTTTACAAAGTTAAAAATCAGGACGGTGTCCCGTTAAACTGGATGAATATTGTAGGAGAAATCTAGAGGAAAGTTTTGATTTGTGAAATTGGTTTTCCTGAACAGACATTCATCCTGCAGGAAAGATTTATACCTGTCCACCACCAACTGACGAGCTAATGTTGAGCTTAACAGATGGAATTACTCAAACACCATCAATGCCTATGTTTTCAGTACAGATTTCACAAATCACGACACAGCTGTGCATTTTTTTATACCTGTTAATAGTCGAAAACTAAATTTTATTTTTATATAAATAAACATATATTGTGTCATTTTAGAACTTGTATTTTGCCAAAGGATGCATGAATGAAAGTATTGAAATTCATTTTGCTTTGATATATAGATTTGAATTACAATTGTTCATGTTATTGTTATGCATATAAAAATAAGGAGATGTGGCACAATGTAAATATATGATATTCTGTGAGTTTATCAAACTGAAGGGAATAAGAAATGGGCATAAGCAGTTACATGACTGTACTACTGTACAATCTCCAACAATGAGAAAAAATCATACTGTAAAGAGAATTTCATATTTACAAGTAAGTTTTGTTTTTGCATTGAATAATTTTCTTTTATTGTCTTAAAAGCAAATATGGGAAGTGGTTAAAATGCTAATGAGACAGCTTTTATGGCCACCAGATGTCATTGTTACCTTGATTAAAAACTCCTTTTTAGCTCACCTGGCCTTGCGGTCATAAAACTTTCGAGCACAATTTTTGTACTCAGTCTCAAGAATCAACCAATCAAAATACTGGATTTCATGTTTCGAGCATGTTTTTTGTGCTCCGAGCATTGAGCAAAGTTTTATGACTTCAACCCCATACCTGACTCATCACTTGGTTTCGTCGTCCATAAACTTTTACAAAAAATCTTCTCTGAAACTACTGTGCCAAATTTAACCAAACTTAGCCAAAATCATCATTGCGGTATCTAATTTTAAAAATGTGTGGTTTGACCCGGTCACCCAACGAGATGGCCACTATGGCCAAAAATAGAACATACAGGTAAAACGTAGATTTTGGCTTATAACTCTGAAACCAAAGCATTTAGAGCAAATCTGACATGGGTGAAATTGTCTCTTCAGTGAAGATCTATCTGCCCAGGAATTTTCAGACAAATCTGACAACCCGTTGATGGATTGCTGCTCCCGAATTTGTAATTTGAAGGAATTTTGCAGAGTTTGGTTATTATCTTAAATATTATTATAGATAGATATAAACTGTAAACAGTAATAATGTTCTGTAAAGTAAGATCTACAAATAAGTCAATATGACCAAAATTTTAAGTTGACCCCTTAAAGAGTTATTGCCCTTTATAGTCAATTTTTAACACTTTTCATAATTTTTTGTATTTTTTGTTAATTTTTAAAAATATTTTCAACTGTTAATACTGGGCCATGTTTATTATAGATAGAGATAATTGTAGCACCAATAATTTTCAGTAAAGAAAGATCTACAAACACATCCCCATCACCAAAAACACTATTTTGTCATTTTATTTGTGTCCGTTGTTTAATATGCACATAGACCGTCCAAGGTGAGCGACACAGGCTTTGGAGAGTCTCTAGGTCATTAATACCGGTAGATAACTTTATCATGTTTATACTGAAAAATAATTTTGCTTGGAGGGAGAATTTAAAAAAAAAGTTCTGTCTTCAAAAGAGTTGACATGTTACTATGTACATTTACCATTATGTTACTTGATGTTCTAGCAATACACACAGTACGGAGACTAGTCAATCTTTGTGAATTATTTTTCATAGGATAGGAGTAATTGAATATGTGTATATAATGAATAATTAACAAGAATGTGTCCTCAGTACACGAATGCCCCACTCGCACTATCATTTTCCATGTTCAGTGAACCGTGAAATTGGGGTAAAAACTCTATTTGGCATTAAAATTAGAAAGATGATATCATAGGGGACATGTGTACTAAGTTTGAAGTCGATTGGACTTAAACTTCATCAAAAACTACCTTGACCAAAAACTTTAACCTGAAGCGGGACAGACGGACGGACGAACGAACGAACGGACAGACGGACGCACAGACCAGAAAACATAATGCCCCTCTACTATCGTAGGTGGGGCATAAAAATAGTTTTATTTACATTAAAAAGGAAAATTCTTATACAGAAAATATACTGTAAACAGTAGACTATAGAAAAGCGTATCCTGGTATTTTTTAATATCACAACAACCATAACTACTAAAAGGGGAAAGTGAAAATTGTCAATATCAAATTTATGTGACCTTCATTTCTTAATCAGTAACATCATATTAAACAATGTTAAATTTAAAAAGCTTTGATTCAATGGTTCATGAGTAAATGTAACAACATGACTGGAAGCACAATTTTTCAATCTATCAAGATTAAAGAACCATATTAACTCCTGAACAGAAAACGTGTAAATTGCTATTTTCAAACTTGACCTCAATTTTGTCATCAGTAACGACATATTTAAATTTGAAAAGCTTTGGTTGAATGTTACATGAGTAAATACACTGAGTCACAGACATGACTTTCAATATTTCAAGAACCATAACAGCTGACTGGAAAAGTCAAAATCGTCATCATGGTCATTGTTGAACTTGATCTCCATTTTGTTGTCAGATGTTGTCTGCTCTTTGGTTGGGTTGTTGTTTTTTTTACACATTCCCAATTTCCATTCTCAATTTAAAATGGATATAATTTAAACATGTTCAATCACTGCACATATCGTCCTCAATAAGATTGACTATATCTGGAAGTCCCATGAGTTCAGCTTCATACTTTTCTGTGTCTAAATCTGATCCACTGTCACCATTATATTGGATGTGTCTGTAAACATTATTTCAAGCGGTAAAGATTCGCATTTTCCATAACTACGTCTTAAAGCACAAATATCACAACATTTTTTAACTCCTCCATTTCAGGCTTCTTTAGAAAAAAAGAAGGTCGAAGTAAAGCTGCTCTGCGGCAATCTTTACTGCTGTAAACTTGTTTTACATCTAAATCTATACGAGTTACATAGTATTGAACCTAAAGAAGGTTTACCATTTCTGCCAGCTCTACCCATTTGTCGAATTAAATCAAGCGTAGTTTTCGGTGCTCCGAATAAAATAATGTTTTGACAGTCACATGTCAACACCCACGCCCAATGCTGAGGTGGCTTTGATTATTCGAAAGTACTATCTGGGTTTGTTAGTTCAGTTAATAGTTTGTCTTTACTTGATTGTGTGCTCTTTGAGTGAAATATATCAATGTTTCCAGTTTTTTTACAACAATTTTAATATTTTCTTTGTTTGGTGATCAACAATATCTGAGATAATGCACTCATTACACGTTTTCGTATTTTTCAATGTTCATGTTGCACTTAAGGGAAGAATACTAGCATTTGGACATATCGATCTTACTTCTATGTGTTGGAACCATTTTCGAATGCTGGTTTCCCATCAGTGTCTGCTCCCCTAAAATACATATTCATAACATTAAGTGATTTCTTAAACCATGTGAACAGACTTGTATGGTTTGTTCTTGTGTCACATTAAAATAAAATACACAAAAACTGCTGTCTTCTCTGAATATTCATGAGAACTGCTACATAAACAGCTATCAATAATGAATTTTATACAAACCCTAATAATAAAATTCTAATACAGTTATAAACTGCTTTTGAATGATATCTGATCTGTCACAAGTAGGAATACAACAGTACATGAAAATAGACAGTACAATATATAAATGCGAAAATCTAATATTTTACTGGAAGTCTTGTTGAAATTTCAAAAAGTGGTTTTTAATTATTTTTGTAACTTTAGTATTACAACTGTACAACTGATTTCTAATCCAATAACAGACTTGTTTTATGTCGAGTAATTTGTAGTCCTGTCCATAGACCCTTTATTAATTATGTCAGTGGCTATAGGGAAAATTAAGAATGCACTTTTAAATATCAGTGCTTATAAAAAGCAAATTATTCAACAAGCGTGGTTATTAGGGTAAAATCAGATATTTATTTTCCTCTACAAAGTTATGAATTATGTTAGAGCATATACATATGCATTAACTGTAACTTCATCTAACTATACTGCAGATGTGTGAAAGAATTGACCATTTAACCTATAGTAAACTTTATAATTGACAAAAATACAGTTTTTCACCAGCAAGTATTTACACACAGTTTAGACACAGGGGCTGTGCAACGTGTGTAAGCGGATATTAAATTTTCAATCGAAGTTTTTTTAAAAACTTTTTACTGTATTTCACTTCCTGCACCTGAATATATAAATCAGTGGTAAAACGTTCAGCCATAAAATGGATTTACATCTAGGATTTTCTGTCTGCAAATTGGACATGGCTGCTCAAGTGCTTCCACTTGTGTAGCACATTCCATGCAGAAGGTGTGTCCATATTACTGCATTTTTCTGCCTGTCTACACACAAAGTGCATCTTCTTGTTTAATCTTTCTGTAATAAGACAAGTCAATTATAAAAACTGAATTTGATAGCATTGATGATAAAAGTAAATAATATCTTCGTTAAAAATTTAAAAAATATTACTAACTCGAATGTGTAATTTTCAGATAAGGAGATTAATTACTAAATTTAGAAAAGTGATCACTCCCTCTTGATTGAAAAGGGAAGATATGCAAAAAGCCTATCTTTTTAAAATGTGTTTGTCTAAATTCTCATTTTGGGACATTTATACTTGACATGATATTTTTTGTTTATTTGCGTCATTATACCTGTTTATCACATATTTAGTACTGATATGTACGTTTTTGCATGGCCAATAATAGCCGGAAGTCAAAGTTGGTTATCAGCCCCCGGGGCTGATATCGATCGGGGCTGATATCGATATCAGCCCTCAAAAACCCATATCGTGCCCCCGAGTTTCACTTCCGATAACCTGTCAATCAAATACTATTTGTAAACAAGATGGCAACAGAAGCAGACGACGAAAGGTTCATGACTGTAACGAATGATGATACCAGTAATTTCATTGAAAAATGAAAAATGATAACACAAAGAGAAAAAATAAAGTGACATAAAATTATTAACTGAATGGTTAAAGGAGAACAACGAATTACGGGCTATAGAGGATATATCTGTACCTGAACTTAATCAGTACTTAGCCAGATTTTATTTGTCTGTCCGGTCTCGGAAAAATGAGGAGTATGAGCCAGACAGCCTGAAGTCAATACAGTCATCGATTAATAGGCACTTGATGGAAAAGAGTGGAATAAATATTCTTAAAGATAAGGAATTTCACCACAGTAGAGAGGTGTTATCCGCGAAAAAAAAGCACTTGAAGTCACAGGGACTGGGAAACAAAAAGATGAAAGCTGATCCATTCTCATCCTCTGGAATAGATATGCTATTTGAACAGAATCTCCTAGGAACAGGTAGGTTTATACAATATTATCATGTGACTGCATGTACATAAAATGATAATGATATCAGCTTCAAAAATATATCTTTAAGTTTTAACAGAATAAGACATGTTAGGCAACATCAACATAGAATGTAGTTTGTCATACATGTTTCAAGACAGTGAACGCGTATATTTTTTTGTTGAAAATATGCTTCAGTCTTCTATATACATGTAAAGTGTCATTATTGATAATGAATGTAAACAACTTCTAGCTATACATAGTGTACGTAACGTTTTAATATTTTTCTATAATCTGAACTGTCAATTTTTACTTTTAGGCAACCCTGAGGCACTACTTAATACCATATGGTTAAATAATACTTTGCACTTTTGAATGAGGGGAAGGAAGGAGCATACTGACATGTTATTTGGAGACATAAAAATGATGACAACAGCAAGTGGAGAGCAATATTTAGAATACAACGAACGGCTGACTAAAACCAGGACAGGACACAGTGACAGTAGAGCATTTGCACCTAAAATGTTTGCAACACCAGGTAACTTTCTTTCGATTTATTAAAAATTAATATAAAATTGACAGTAAATGATAAATACAGAAACCACCACACAAGTATGCCTACAAAATTAATTCATTACATGTATATAACCTACACATACTTTTAAAAAGAATATAAAAAAAACCCACAAAATATCCAGAAATATCTAGCTATGCGCATCAAAGAACTCAAAAAGGAAACATGAGCAAATGAAAAGAATAGATATATAGCACTAAAGCTTATTCACCTTAAAATATTTTTTTTTAAATGTAGATATTGTTTCAATTTAATATGATGCATGTCCTTGATTATTTTCATTTTCTTAAAATAGATAATCCACGCTGTCCAGTGAATGCATTCAAGCAATATATTCGTCGCCGCTCTGAAGATGCTCTAACTCCAGACAGTCGCTTTTATCTAAGTATTAAAAGGATGGTACAACCTGATGCCAGTGAAAATGCTAAACAAACATGGTTTACCATGCAGCCATTGGGTAAAAATACTCTAGGAGATTTAGCTAAAAAAATGTCTATGAAAGGTGGTCTTACAGGAAGAAAGGTTAACCATAGTGTTCGCAAAACTATAGTGTCCTCACTTCTTCACTCCAATGTGGAGGCTACTACCGTCATGCAGTTGACAGGCCATAAGAATGTTGCTTCCGTCAATGAGTATAGTTCAGCATCATTACAGCAACAGCAAACTATGTCAAATATCTTATTTGATATTGGTTCAGGAAGCCGGGGATTAATACCACAAGAACCAACTCCAAACACTAGCTTTGAGGCCAAATCTGCAGATTTTCCGGAGGATGATATGTTTGACAGTTGAATTAAATGAAGTTTGCCAAACAATAGAAAATTTTGAATCTGTAGAAAAAAATGTAAAAATAAACAGTGGAAAATTTTCCATACTTCCACAAGCTTCTATTGGCAATGTTACAATAAACATTTACAACTCTGAAAAATAAGATTATTGTTATATATTTGTTGAATTATTCTCATCACTTTACTTTTTCACTGTGATACAAATTGTTAATGCACTGTGATACATTTTTTTAATTTTTTTCTTTATTCAAATGTTATTTTTGTTGAAAATAAAAAAAATATTTGATATATTCCTTCATTTTTCTCCAGCATGAAAATATGTGATAAATAGATTATGACATGTCATTTTCCATATTGGCCCTGGTATCAGCCCTCGACCCATATCAAGCCCTCTGGCTTGATATGGGAGTCTAGGGCTGATAGCAAGGCCAATATGGAAAATGCCATGTAATAATCTATAATTATTCGTTAGTTGCTTACTTTATGTTACCAGAAACATATAATATGTTTAATATGTGTATGATGTTACACGGTACAGGTCTTCTGAGTTATATACATTTGATAATTAATTAAAAATATCTTGAAAGAGTATGTTTACATTTGTTCTAGTTGAAGACACTAATGAGAACAAATGGTTCAATATGATCCATTGTCAGGGCAAAACACGATATAGAAGGATAATCATGGTGAAGTGTATCGCTTTCAGGTATTTTTATCTAGAGATATGCAGAGGGCATGGCTTAATTGTTCATTGGACAGATATAACCACGTATTGCAATATTTAATTTTTATACGAAAGACACCGAAACACGGGTGTGTTTCTTCACAGGGGTTTGTTAATTTGCCATGATCCACACATATTATGATTCATCTTGTGTAAGATGATTTAGGAAAATGAAGAATAAAATAAAAAAAAAAAACAACATGTGCCTGTGCCTCTTGTCGCCTTTTTAATAATGTTATGCATAAACTTTATTATAAATGGTAAATACATGTATTTAAATTGCATGATGCCACAAGGGGCGGATCCAGCCAATGTATAAAGGATCGAGGGGTTCCCAACCAAGGACAAAAAGGGGGGTCCGACTATATGTCCCCATTCAAATGCATTGATCGGCCCCAAAAAAAGCACCCCCCCCCCTCAAAATTTGTTTTACCCTCGGAGGAAGAAATTCCAGAGCATTGGCCGGATGTAGGGATGTCTTGTGAAGTAAAGAGGTGTGAAACCCCTATTATAAAAAGCATAGGCATGTCCTGCAAACTGGCTTATACCAAGAAAACATCAATCATTATATGCCGTCTCTGTCAACGGAAATTAGGCAGAAGATGCTACCTACTCCAGCATTTGAGGGACTTGTATTAACTTAATATTAAAGCCAGAACAGAAACGTGCTTAACACCATCCCTCCTGGTAGACAATATGCATTATATCGACCCCGGCAAGACAAGTAAACGTGTTTTAAAACCAAAGGTAAATGTACAGGCAAAGGAAGCAGCTAAGAAAGAAAGACGCATTCTTGGTGAGAAAATGAATCAAAAGGAATTATTTCCGAATCTACATGGAGCTGTTATCGTTCCCCGAGAACATCAAACACATATGTTCAAGATGCCGAATATGAAGGGAGGGCATGTATTGCAGTTAAACAGGAAACCCGGATGGTGAAAGACATTTTGGACTGTTATTATTTTGGAATTTTGCAAATTATTAAGACAAATAAAAATGAAAAAAATATATATACAAGGGAAGCTGTTAATTACATGCAATTATTAAATTTCATATGTTTAAATATTAGCTAAATTGTTGAAAATTTGATATATATGTTGATCAAGTATATTGTATATTTTTCATATAAATTCATTTTGTAAAACGATTACACAGGACATTTTAGAAATCTAAAGTAATATCAAACAAGAGTGCATACGCTGAAATGTCTCGCCTTCTTTTCTTATCATTGATATTATGTTGATAGTCCTTAATATAAAGCTTTATTACAACTGTCACATAAATTTAACTAAACATTGGTATTTTTATTAGGCAAAACATTGTTTTAGCAATTTCACTTTAACCTACAAAGGTATATAAATTAGTCTTTGAGGCCCGTTATAGCTGATAATGCAGTAGGGGTCAGAGTTCGCTAAAAGTGGTGGTCCTCAGGATTTTACCACCACAATTTTGCATAGGACTGACACGATTAAAAGTGAGGACCAGCAAATTTTCTTCAAAGACCAATAGGGAAAAAAGATTTTGCGAACTCTGATGGGTTTTGCGCATTGTTGGAGACTCTTCAACGACATATAGTTGTTAATTTACGTGTCATTTATAGGATTATAGTCATTGACAATCATACCATATTATAAGTGCATACAATTTTTGTAGTTTTTGTCGAGCCTGGAACTTTTGTAGCAGAAAGCTCGACATAGGGATAGTGATCCGGCGGCGGTGTTAGCCCATTTCTTAATAGCTTTATATTTTAGAAGGTGGAAGACCTGGATGCTTCATACTTTGTATATAGATGCCTCATGTTACGAACTTTCCGTCTGTCACATGTCCAATGTCCTTGACCTCATTTTCATGGTTCAGTGACCACTTGAAAAAAAGTGAAGATTTTTTGTAATGTTGAATTCTCTCTTATAAGTAATAGGATAACTCTATTTGGTATGTGCGTACCTTGCAAGGTCCTCATGCCCGTCAGACAATTTTCACTTGACCTCGACCTCATTTCATGGCTCAGGGAACAAGGTTAAGTTTTGGTGGTCAAGTCCATATCTCAGATACTATAAGCAATAGGGCTAGTATATTCCGTGCATGGAAGGTGTACATGTCCAACTGGCAGATGTCATCTGACCTTGATCTCATTTTCATGGTTCAGTGGTTATAGTTACGTTTTTATGTTTTGGTCTGTTTTTCTCATACTTTAAGCAATAGGTCTACTATATTTGTTGTATGGCATGATTGTAAGGTGAACATGTCTAGCGGACAGATGTCATCTGACCTTGACCTAATTTTCATGGTTCAATGGTCAAAGTAATTTTTTTCCGTTTTGGTCTTTTTATCAAATACTATACGCCAAAGGTCAACTATATTAAGTGTATGGAAATATCTATTTGACCTTGACCTCATTTTCAGAGATTATTGCTCAGTGTCAAGTTTTTGTGTTTTGGTCTATTTTTATTGAACTATAAGTATTAGGTCAACTTTTATGGAAGCATTGTTAGCTGTATATGTCAGCCTGGCATGGTTCATCTGACCTTGACCCCATTTTCATGGTTCATTGATCTTGGTTAATATAAAGTTTATGTGACAGTTGTAATAAAGCTTTATACTTAGGACTATCAACATAATATCAATAATAAGGCGAGACAATTCAGCGTGTGCACTCTTGTTTACATAAATTTCTTCTGATAGTTGTTATAGTTTCTTCCCTTGATGCACCAACGGAATCATCAAACGATTTGTTCTTCCTGCTCATTCTAGAAAAGTACCTTGTAATTTGCTGTACCGAAGGAATTTCAATATAAGAAAATCTCCTATTTTCATCTTCTTTTCTCTCAGTCACCATTTCCTCTGATACCAAAAAAGGATTTTCCTTTCTTCAAGTTTTTAGACCTTTATTTAACTTTTCAGTAAGATATTCTTTTTGGTTCACATTAAATCTTTTGTTCTTCCTTTCTTCTTTCAATGCCTAGCCAAGTTCTAAAGACTTGTCAGCAGCAGATTTATATATAATTCTATTTGTTTTGGGGATTTTTTATTATTGGGGACAACACCCTAGCCTGTTTTCCAGGAATCATATAAATTTGCTTCTGTGAGGACTGTGTCTACAGGTTGTTTCTTCTTGGTGTACCTTCGACAGTCTTGGGAGCTGCTGAAGGTTGGATCAAAGAAAATCCAACCTGTGTTGTCAGAGTCCTGTATGTTGTCTGTGTTGGCAAGGACAATGATTTTGTTTTTCCCTTTTCACTTTTGATCTCGATCGGTACTTGTGCTCCGCACATGGAGTTGAGTCTTTTGCCCTACAAAGTACAATAATTAAAGATTATATAAACATATAATTGATATTGCAAAAACATGTGTTTCTAGGGGAGGGCTTGGAAGACTTAGACTATTTGATTCATGCTTGGTTTTTGAGTCTCTGTTTGAGTTTTGAACTTTAAAGTTTCTTTTGTCTCAGATAAAGAATAAAATATTAGAAGATGTAACAAGTGAAACTGAAAAAATTGTAGTTGTCAAATCTAGTTCACAATGCACTAGACATACTCTTAGATATGAGGAGGTTATGCCTATACGCCAAATAATTAGAGAGAACGAATATCTGATGAGGAACAATCATCTTATAGGCCACTTTAGTGTCAATGGTCGTGTAAAGTTGAGTAATGATTTGGTCAACTGTACAAGCCTTGCAGAAGACATAAGACAGAACTTTATGAGGTCCTTTTTCAGTACACCTAATGATGAAAACTCCTGTATCAGAGAAAGAAAAAGGAGAAAGTCAAAAACTAGAAAATATAACAAAA
Source organism: Mytilus edulis (assembly GCF_963676685.1). Lineage (NCBI taxonomy): Eukaryota > Metazoa > Mollusca > Bivalvia > Mytilida > Mytilidae > Mytilus > Mytilus edulis. The sequence goes on from NC_092354.1 coordinate 36,906,029, forward strand.
AAAGAAATTCAACAACAAATATTTTTCAAATTAGAAGATTTGAATGACTCCCAGTTGTTGGAAGAAATGTATCAAAAATCTGTTAAACATAAAAACCAAGAAGCATATATTGAATTTTATTATAGTCTGTTTGAAAATTAACATCTTTGTGTCTGCCTGTGGGGCAAAAGCGAGACATAGACATTATTTTACCAAGGGAAACATTAACATTGCATCAAAGTTGTCATTTAATATTAATCTTTTTTTCTAATGATTGAATTATTTGGACATTTTAGCCCATGCATTTCTGACAGTTGGAACAGGCAAGACATACTTGAGTGTATACATCTTCTATTAATTATCTTCTTATAGTTTGAGTCATTTTTTCAAGAGATAAAAATGAATGAGTTCCTAAAGAATGTGCCGAAGTTTTAAATAGCAGCACTAAAAGCGCTTTAATTATGGTAATGATTTGTATATCACTCCACAGATACTTAATTACAGAAGAAAGTGATTCACATCTTTTTTAAATATATATCTCCATATGTTTTCTTTGAATATTTAAGCTATCTAGCCTTCATATAAACACATACATGATATTTATAAACTCAAGTTTGTATTGTTTTTGACCACAATCAAATGAAATATTGTTTATATGACTGGAAAATTCTTCTTTTTTGTACTAATCATGACAAATTTATTCTAACCTACCATTTCAAAAAAGGTCTTTGACTTTACCAGTAAGCCTGCTGTCTTCTTATTTTATTAATTACAAATAAAATAACAAAGGTCCATAAATCAAAGTTCGTTTCAAAGCAAACTCCTTCAGGTTACCAGTAGTTTTAAAGCAGACACTTTAAAGATTACTTCAAGCAGATGGCTTACAGTATATATATTTTTTTATCTAGGGGTAAATATAAGAAAAAGTAATGTTGAGTGAAGTCTCGTCTAAACATATATATATATATATACATATATAGTTACATCTTAGTATTTACTATTTTTTAGCTAAAGCAGTGGAAAAGGAAAGTAGACTCCCTTATAAAAAAGTACAGGATGGCAAGATTGCCGTATCTTGGTGTACCAGCAGAGCTTTTGCCGATCCAAAGAATGTCAAACTATGGCAAGGACAAGTCAAAGACGATAATTTCTTTAACCGAACTTTCAGTTGAAACGTAAGTCAACAAGGTTCTACAAAACAACTGACATATGTTCAGAACTCATCTTAAATAGCAGGGTTGTCAAATTGACTTATCATTACTTGTATTTCTAAAATTATTTATATTTATATTTTTAAATTGCAAGCCATGAACTATTTTACCAATGAATACTTTCACACTTTAATGCTATGTGTGTATCAATGCTTGAATTAAGATGTACGGTATTCATCATGAAAATTATTTGCTAGTATCATCTCCCGTTGTTAAACAATATTGTATACATTAATAGTATACCTCTTTTTTTTTCAGAAAAAAAACAACCTCTTCTCCCGAGTACCAAACTGACAATTCAACTTTCCAAGGTAAATGAGTAATATAAATCATCTTGCTTAGTTTTCATGGTTGGGTAAAGAAGGCAAGACATTTCAACGTGTGCACTCTTGGTTTTATATTTAACCCTAGAAAGTAGCTACCGGTAAATGTTAACTTAAAAAAACTAAAATCCTTGATCAATTAGATAAAAATATTTTGAAATTTTTAATCATAAAAATGGTTAAGCTCATATTCAAGTTTCACTAAATTCGATGAAGGGTTTTCACAAATAACCTAGACTGATTTTTAAAATGATTATCATGTAAAAATAAAGAGATATGCTAAGATTGCCCATGAAAACTATCTGTATGAACAATGACGGTTCAGTGGTTTGCTTTCAACCTTTAGCCAAAATGATTACCACATATATTGTAATAAGCTATTTTTAAATAAAAGCCCCACATTGTAAAATGTTAATCAATTAAAAAGTAAAAAAAACAGCGTCCTGATTTTTACAAGTTCGAAGAAAAAATTGAGTCGTATTATGGCATGATGTCGTCGTAAGCGATGTATGTCGACAAATATGGTTTCCGGATAATTACATAGTTTAAAGGAGACGTGACACAATTTTTTTTGATTTTTTTTTTTGATTAATTAATAAATATTGGTAAAAAAATATATTGTAATAAATTTTTCTTGTCAAAACATCATTTAACGGCCTTTAAATGGTCAAAGAATCCAGCGCTTGTCGTAATCTTTGATTTTTAATGTGATACCGGTCACGTGATCGTGATGACGTCAGTGGATACAAGCCGAGAAAATGTCTCAATGAGGACGAAGTCGATCATATTTCTGCATAATTAAACAATGGACAGTGTTAGCATCAGTTTTCAAGGCAACTCTCTAACTTTAGATATTCGACCGTATCATTTTGAGCCGTTACTTGTAGAAAAAAATCAAGTAGATGATATAAATTCGTCATCCGACATTGACGATCTTTCAAGCAATGTCGATATAATATAAAAATGCTATATCAATAATTAATTTCACCAAAAATAAAGATACATTTCTGAAAAATGTTCGAGTGAAACAGGTAATTGAATTACATTTAATAAGAGAAAAGGATAGGTCATAAAGAATGTAGGACAGAAAGTCACAGCCAAAAAGTCACGGACAAATCGTCACAGTACAAAAAGTCACAATTTATTTTCGAAATTATTTTTCTAATAACTAGAAAAATACAAAATTTTTGATTTATTATATATGAAGTAACTTTGTTACTTAAAATTATTCAATAGATATCAATAATCAAATAATTGTTATAAAAATAACGTGTCAAAGTGGCTTGATATCTATAAATGGCTTCATTTTGGCGTCAGATATATCCTTTGCATGATAAAATTTTTATTTTTTCATTAATTACAAGCTTCATGAAAAATTTCTTAAACAAGCAAATGAATAAAAATAATAGAACAACTATCACCTTACCAAGTATAACGGGTGTAAAATTTGAATCAAGAATCAAATCACTAAAGCTGTCACCAATAAATGTGTTATAAGTATGACATAACAGGATTTTTTTTTGGGGGGGGGGGGGGGGGGTATTAAAAGTAATATTTTAAGAAGTTGTAAAACAGTAAAATAAATCCATATGTCTCTTCTCCTCCATAATAATCCCATTGAAAATGTTCTATGAGTACTGACTTATTTTTTTAAAATATTTTTTCTGTGTGGTATATCTTCAGTCTTTAAATTGTTTTGTATTTTGTGACTTCTATCTAACTTCGACAAAGTTTGGCATAGGGGCCGTATAATATGTAAAATGAAAGCTTACAGTATTGACGGAAACTTATTGAATTGGTTTCAGGACTATCTTCACGACCGAAAACAGAGAGCAGTAATGCATAACAGAAATTTGAAAAAACGATAAACGATTATATAAAATTGAAACGTTTCATTTGTACGGCCCAATAACGCAAATGAGATGTTCCCATTCATTTATAACAATGATCTATTTAGAGCTAATATTATAAATGATCCTTCTTGTCATTGTGGGTCAGATATTGAGGATGTCTACCATTACTTCTTTGTTTGTCCAAAATACACATCATGCAGAAAAACCTTATTCAATAATCATAACTGGCTATCTGAAAGCATTGTTTTAGATACAAAACTATTAATTTGCGAACACATTGAACTTTCGAATGAACAAAATATTCAAATTTTCAAACATGTTCAAAATTTCATACAATGGTCAAACAGCTTTTGTTAAGCCTTGATAGTATATGATAGAGCGTTACTGTTACTGGCACGGAACATCATGATCGTCATCATAAGTACACACGTCATTGTCACATTATCATATGACTTTTCAAACTTTCCTTTTCTCTTTTTTACGAATGAAATCTAGTATTATTCTATAAACTGTTTGCCTTATATGTATGTCCATTATATCATACTAGTATAATTGTAATTTTATATTGGCCATGTTGTATGATTTACTTGTGTCTTATCCAATTTGCTTTAATTCGGCAAATAAAATAATGTTTCAACTAACTCAGTCTATACTTATACATAATCTACTACCCCCAGGTCTGTGTCAATTGGATGTATTTGCATTATTTAAGGTGTACAGCTTTATGTCTTATGCAATATAAAGACTTGTATACATTCACTAGCCAAAATATTCGTTGCACATTCAAATCACCTTTTGCGTATAGTTTTTCACTGCAATTACCTTGCATCAATGGTCTGTCATTTTAAAAGCATCACTTGGCATCTCTTCACAATTATTTTTTATTAAGAAATAAAATGATTATTAATTAAAGAATAAAATAATAAGGGTAAGTACTAATAACTTATTGCAATACACCTTTCATACCTGCCATATTTCAATTAGAAAACTCATAGAAATTTATGTACCAACTACAGGTTATGTATTTATAGTTATGGGGACTGACAGGCTTTTTTTTAATTATTTTTTTACTTTAGAAGCATTACTTCTTAATTCTCTATTTATTTTGTTTATTTAATTATTGTTATCGTACTCCGTTGTTTACAAAGTAAATTCACAAACCCAATATTTTCGATCCGCCCCCTTTTAAAAGCTGCACTGTCCAGTCCTTTTTTCTCTATTCTGTAATACCCCATATCCGACAGTTAAGTATTGACTATTGTTTATTCAAACAGGTTAAACAGATATGCATTACGTAATTTATATCCGTCACAATTGCCAACCTCACCTGTGAACCCAGTAGGTGAGCCCATGGATGTACACAGATTCGGCGCATGTTACGCAATAGCGCGTATTGCCGATGTCTTACATATCACCACCCGGGGGCATGACACCTGTAGCTTTCAACTTCAAAGGTAAATCAAGCGTTGTAGAGAACGTGTGCCGATACCTGTAACTTCTGATCAATGTTGATGACTTTTAATTTAGTATGTCCAATTTCAGTGTACACACCTGCACACGTGAACAGGTAGTAAGGTACACACAGGAGGTACACAATACTAATTTTAAATATTGAGATATATTTGGCTATACAATTATACACAAATATGAGTAAACTATATTAAAAAAAAAATATAAAGGGAACCAAAAAATATTTGCGAAGAAAAAAAAAATTTGCTCAGCCTTTCTCTGCTTTTTATAAGCTGCCTGCGTATAGGTATAGGTGGGCTGGGCTCAGCTGTTGTTGGTTGTTTCAATGGAATATCAGGTACTGCATTTGGAGTTTTGGCTTCATGGTAGGACATCCCTCGAGATTCTTCATAACTTCTGGGTCACGATCGTAACAAACATTTGTAAAGTGGGCGGAACAAAGTCTATGACTAGTGCTTGGTAGGAAGTCCTATCTCTTCCTGGGTTAGATGATGATCTACTCGGAAAACGAAAAATAATAATTTCAAACTGTCTTATGCCTTCTGTTGCTTCCACTAGCAGCACACAGAACCATTTTTAATCACTGTCATGCTTTTTTTTAAGATATTCGAAAATGAAATTGCGCTTATTATGCCTATACACCCGTCAGTCAAATATGATTGATGTAACCACTGACGTCACAGCCTCGTTCTGAGTGACTTCCGGGATTGAAATATGCATAATTAGTAGGTCGACAGATCGATACATTTAGATTCATTATTTATCCATTTAAACGATAATTATATTGCTTTCGATGTTTTTTGGGGGGTAATTATGTATAAATAAATATTTATTTACAAAAAAAAAAATATAAAAAAATCATGTCACATCTCCTTTAAGCGAATGGATATCCATGAAATTTTACTACGAGGTTCAATACCAAAAAGGAAGGTTGAGATTGATTTTCGGGGTAATGGTACCAACATTTTAGAAATATGGAGCCAACAAAACACGCATTTTTGTAGTTTTCTGGACATACACTTGTGTTTCAGTGTACTGATCTCTCTGAAATTGTTCTTCAAGGTTCCTTATCACAAAGGAAAGGCTGGAATTGTTTTAAGGGGTAATTGCCTCAAATGTTCAGGAAATTGGGGTAAAAAACAAGCATTTTTTTTTCTAATTTCCAGACAACAACTTAAGTTTAAATGTATGGATTTCTTTAAAATTGTACTGCAAGGTACCATACCACAAAGGAAATGCTGGGATTAAGTTTTGGGGTAATTACTGAATGGGGGGGGGGGGGGGATTTTTTTTCTCATAACTTTGATCACAATTCAAATACAGACCGTCTATCAATATGCACAAGCTTGAATATTGTGTCCAAACATACATCAACTGTTCTGTCCAATAAGGCTGGGCTTTGTGCATTATTTTCGTAATCATATTAATCTGGCATGTTAAAGTTTGTACATTATGAAGTTACTGTTGATTTTGTGTATTTCAGATTATTATTGAAAAAATAGCCCTTTGGAAGTACTAGGAGAATTTGAAAACATATTGTTGAAGTAGTCTGACTGGATATGATAGAACATAAAAAGAAATGACGAAAAATTACACATCTTATCAAAAAACTAGAAGCCAAAAGCCACTTGCAATTTTCATTGATTTTGAGCTCAGTAACAGTCTGACCAGGAAAGAATTTAATGAACATGATTCATCTACATTCATCTATCTTATGATGTCTCTTGAAAACTATTAAAACATATTGACTCTAAAATAATTACAAGCTCACCAATTATATCTGTTGTTTATACTTAAGCAAAGAAAATAGTACGTCCCTTACATGTTGAAATACTTCCCATGTCATCCAACCTGACCTATTCCCTTAGTGTCAAATACACCGAATGTATGAATGAAAGGAAGAGTAGCTACACGAGGACCAAACACATTTGATATATCACGTTAATGAAGCCATCAAATGTCTTCATTCCTGCCAAAACCTATTCACAATTTGTTCCACCATATTTTTGGAATATCCTTATTAGTCCCTACAGAAGCATTTATGTCGGCAAGACACTTGAAAAATTTCGTTTCGTTGTCATCTTCAGAGAGAATACTACTCCAGAACCCAACTTATGTCTTCTCACATCTAGCCTTTCCTTGATTCATTTTATAGTAAATTTAACACAATATCTACTCTTGAATACTTTGAATGATTGTATTTAAGGCCGTATGATACAATTGCAAAATCATCCAATATTGTTTCCCTACAAGGTGGCCTGGAATTAACCATTGCTGCCCTATCAACGAAAAATGCGTCAGAATTTGGATCTGCAAATGAAAATGTTTCAAGTTTATCTATTTGCACCGATTTAATACCACTGTTTAAAATTACATCCGAAGACAAAAACGGAGGAGCAGTTTGTCTTTACAGATTAAGAAATATTCCAAATCAATTTATCCACTGCGACAAGAAATAAAAGTCAAGAAAAGATATCTAAGGTTCTCTAGCTTTGATTTTTTTACAAAAACGTTTACAGTTTTAATAGGACATAATAGGAAGTTGTTCTTTTTGATCTGGTTGTAAAAAACTGGTTCTCCTTCGTTTTGTATTTGATTCAAACGATCTTCAATTTTTTTGCCTTTGATATTTGGAAATAAATCCTTTTGTGTTCATTAAGTCATTCATCTATTATATAATGCCTCAAACCACTAGATCTTGTAAAGTCATCTGATAGTCTACTAATTTCTGGTCTAGCTACCATCAATACGTCTAAATGAGGTCTTCGGTTAAACCTATGACAACACATCGCCCTTAACAATTGCATTATTCTGTTTTTGACCGACCAGTTGTGTTATAAGACAAATATTTTCTGGTCTTACGTACAGTAAAATTATCATTTTCAAAATCAATTGCCACCTGTGGACGACGTAACAGAAGGGAAGCTAATCTCGGAGAAGGTCGGTCGCGATCGAGAATATGTTACACGATCAAGACCTAAATGAATACAGTACCAGGCTTTATGTGGATTGTTTGTACAAAATCTGACTCATGAAATAAGCATACTACCAAATTCCCAAAGAGGTTCTTATTTTATAATTGAACTGTGGTAGAGATGACTATATTTTTTTTACACCAGTCTATCAAATCATTGAACGTCACAGAGTCATGACATGATTATAATTTCTGTTTTTAGCTTTCTTAAGCCGATATATACCATTTACGCTAAAACACACAGTTATCTGATGCGCATGTCTAGTCCTAGGTACATTTGAACATACATACAAAAATATGCCGTTCTAGGTGTTGCAATAATAGTTTTAGTGAGGACATATATCCATCTAATTTCACGTAATGTATCACCCAGATTTTTATAACAAGTCATTTCAATGTGAAATCCACCTAACATGACGATAAACGTATCTTCTCTGTACAAATCAGGCAATTCCCACTGAATATCCATTACATAAAGTGCCTGATCTGCCGTTACTATTGATGTTTTTCTCGTTTTAACCACATTTTACGTCTTATCCATCAAATACCTGATCACTGCAAATGGGCTTGTTTTTAAACACTGGCATCATATATTTTACACTTACTTGCTTTTTAGAGAAATGAGACGAACCATGATTATACCAGTTTACCACTGGTAGTGCATACAAATCACTCGTTATGTCTATAAATAGTTTGCGCATGTGCAAAAGTGTTAAATCATGTGTGTCATAACCTTGAAAAATGTTATCAAACCAAATCATAATATCATTGAAAATCCCAAATCACTTATTTTATAGTAAATAGTTAAAATATTTTTTAATGAATTTTGTTACATTTTCGCGCATGCGCAAAACCCTGTATGTGTCAATTACTCATGTCTGGTGAATTATTCACATGTAAGGAAGGTAGCTACCAAACCTGACAGCTTTTTTTCACTAAAACAAGGTAAACGAAAAGTTTTCCAGAAAAAATCAGTATTTTCAAACTGAAAAAAAACGGCGGTGGCCATCTTGAAAAAATAAGGATGGCGAAAAATTCTTCGTGAATTTTGCACGCGCTCTGATCCTAATATCTTTTTTAATTACTGGACTCAAAATGAAAGATTCAAGTTACAACATGCATCGTTTGATAAAGACAATGGTCAAGTTAACGACTTCATGTTTCATGTTGTAAGTTTTAACCAGAGAGAAGACAGCAATATATTCACTGCAGGCAGAAGCTTTCTTCCTGCACGTAATAGGCCAATCATAAGACAGAGACTGTTTCGTTTGGACGTTGGATGACCGCCTCTATCAGAAAACCTGCAGCATTTACATTTACGATAGATGTAAATGTATATACATGTATAAATAAAAATCTCAATTATATAACTAGATTGAAAATTAAGGAATTGATTTGATACCATCTATGAGTGGTATAATTCATAATTTAACTTCAAGCTTTTCATATTACTTTATACATTAGTGCATTTTTCAGGACTGTGATAATTTTCTTTAATAAATTATTGCTTTTTTCAGAAATTACCTTTAAAGGATGAATTAAAAATTGGGATTAACTGCAGGAGATACCTTTTATCAGTAACATATGGTGATGGCAAAAGAAGTGTGAAATACCCCTATTAAAGAAATACTAGTACAAGAACTAACTAAATGATTGAATGTTCACAACTTTATGTTCCCACAACTATCAGTCATGATGCAAAGAAAAATGGTTGATAAAGCCGGATAGCCACTGTTTGCAATTAAAATATTCTTGTCGACAAGCAACTGTCGCTATTTGAATATCACGAGGGGAGGAATGAATCAGGAGAAGTTAGCACAGCATGCACACAAATTTGTGGTCAAGTATCTGCCACCAGTAAGTCATGTTCAAATCTTATGCTAGTTTAAGTGTATCCAAAAGGAAAACCCAAACAATCACACATGATGTATTTCTCAATTGATGACCAAAGTAACATGTTATTCGCCACTTCCAATTTCTTTTATTTGTTTTCCAATGATGGACCTGAATCTGAATATGTGTTGTCGTCTTGTGCTGAATGAAATGAAATTCACATCTGGACGTTTAGATAGGGTTTAGGTGATAGAAACTTAAGATGGGTCTTTTGCGTTTGAAAAAGGCAGTTTGCAATTCATTGCTAAATTGACACAAAAAACACAGAGGAGCAAGCTATGTTTGTAGTACGTTTGTTTTTTGTTCACTAGACATAGAAAATGATACTCCTAGTGGGGCATCCATTTACTGGGGACACACTCTTGTTTTCTTTATTCAGTTAAAATTTTATTTCAGCATAAGAAATTACCTCATAGCATTCATGTATGGCTTATCTTTTATATTTAAAAACAGTGTTCAAGTAAATGCTTTATAAGAAGTGCAATTTTATATAATTGTTGGCAAAAGGGCATAATTACCATCTGCAGTTATCAAGCACCTAATAGATGGCTTTTTTTAGTATTCGGATTTGAAAGTTAAAAGTGGTTCTTCAGTTTTCATTTATCATCCTGTGTTCTAATCACTAATGTGTAAGTAATAGATGCATTATTTTTTTAACAAGCAGTTAGTTTTTTTTTCTCTCACTTAAATTGATTTATTCAAATACATGTCATTTATTCAAACAAATATTACATTGGGTCATAATGTTAAGCCACTTCTCACTGCTCATGCATTATAAAACAGTACATAACATGTTATCAACATCATTCAACAGAAAAAACTGTCTTCAGATATAACAAAAAGTCAAAAACGAGTATAAACCTGATCAAATCACATTAATAAAAGAATTTATATTTAATAAGAGCACAACATACACTGACAGCGCATTGTCGATATATTCATGCAACTTCACAACATGTTAATATTTATCTAGTTATACATTTACGTTACTAAACATGTTTTCTTGATTCTTTTTGTAAGTCTTTATAATAAGTTCTTTTCTTTTTTTTCAGTATATGCTCAGCTTTATTTAAAATGCAACAGTTCTGTTTTCATAAAAGCCTGGGATGAAAAGATGTCAGCAGCCAATCAAAAAGATCAGTCTATAATTCAAATTGTTATTCCTTAAAGGGGCACTAACTGTCACTCAACTAACCTGTATATTAGTAGATTTTTACATATTTTACAATTTAGATCTAATGTGATATTAATATCCAAAATTAAAAATGAAGGCAGCTAATGATAGAAAATTATAAAATCACATAATAAAGAGATGTTGTTTCTCACAATTTATATGCATAATTCATAATTTTGGCATGACAAATTCGTAATTTCTTAACAATTTGTTTAAGATTTCTTTACAATTTGTTTGTGATTTTCTCATGTTTTGAAAGCAATTTATTTGGGATTTGTTGTTCTGTTCATTTGCATGTTGATGATTTCTGTGTAATTTGTTTGTGATTTTCTCATGATTTGAAAGCAATTTGTTTCTGATTTGTTGTTCTGACCATTTGCATATTTATGATTTCTTTGTAATTTGTTTGTGATTTCCTTATGAATTAAAAGCAATGTGTTTGTGATTTGTTATTGTGATTTGTTAGCTCATTTGCATGTGAAATTTTATCACTTTCAAATCATAAAGAAATCATATGATTTGTTTATAATTTGTTACAATGATTTGTTCCTTAGTTTTTTGGTTTGGGTTTTTAACAAAGGTGCGCTTGGTTCATGTTTAAAAATCATACAAATGTCAGTTCATCTAAGACCATTAACTTGGATAAATGGAACAAATGACCGATTTTATGTAACATCAAATACAGTTATCACAATAGAGATCAAATTTACTGAACAAAATGTTACATTTTCATGAAAGCTCTGGGTTTTTTTTCAAGGCTACAGCTAAAACACCTGTCAGTAGATCTAAGAAAGTCGAATAAAGTCATTGAAGAGCCAGAACCCAAACTATCACACGAACAGACCAGCTCTTAAACATCAATTTCTCCAATCAACAAAACAGATTGTGATTGTCTGATATTGAGCGATTCAATACTCCGGCGTATTATACCAAGAAAATTTACACCTATGGGAGAAACAATACAACGCTTTATTCGAGGCAATGACATGTCAAGATTTCATAGAAAACAATGGAATGGAAATGAACCCCGAGAATGTGCTGATCAATGTCGGAGCAAGAGATCTTCAAAATAATTATGTCATGTAAATACTGTTCTTACAATATGCAAATCATAGAAATGTTTTCAGTAAATTCATGACTGTCAGTGATATTGATTGATTGTTGGTTGCTTAACGTCCAGTGGCAAATATTTCATGCATATTCAGGACGAGAACAAGTTCACAATAAATACAATAGGTAGGTTGTTGTAATAGAGGCCATCTAGGATGATGGTCGGGGAAATTTGGACTGCCACTGGAAAATGAGGGTATATTGGATAGGGACAGAAATTTTGCCTTGCAACAGGCCACCTACGGACCCCTCAAAGAGTTGTTGCAAGGGTTCTTAACGTGCAAAGAGCGTGGCACTCTCTCTACACGAGGCATCGGATTTAACGTCCCCCTTCTGACCGGACGTGACTGCGAACTTGATACATCCCGCACAGCCAAACGGACGCCCCACTTCGGCAAGCGTTTTACTGCCGGTCGGGAGAAGACCAAGTGACCATATTTCTATACCCCAGTCACCCTTGGGGAGACTGTCAGTGATAGAAATATCATTTGTTTTAAATCATACAAAATTGTTACATACCTTTACAAGCATACACAATGCAAATTATTCCTAAATATTACCTTTTGATCTTACTTTACACAAGATTTGACAATTTTAAGTTAAATGCACACGTATTTTTTAACTTTATTTGATAGGAATCAATTTTGAAAAAAATTGCAGAAACATTTGTATGTCCCATATGGACATTAGAAATAATCAAAGCGCGAAAGCGCTGTAAAGGCAGTTAATTACAGGTTGTGTGTATTTCTAGTTCAGTTATATCATTATCTTCCATAGAACAGAGGTGGTTTGTAGAATTTAAGATTTAGAGTTCTTTTGTACCTAGTTCACCTATATCTATAGTCTACTGTTTACAGTATGTTTTCTGTGCCTCCCATGAAATGCATTTTTAGCCATGGTCTTGTCAGTTTGCTTTAAATTTATGAGTTTGACTGTCCCTTTTGTGTCTTTCATCCCTCTTCTTTAGACATATAAGAACTTTTTCTTTTCAATATAAATAGACCATTTTTAATTATTGATTGTATACGCATATTCTATGACTCCCATAAACTAGAGGCTCTCAAGAGCCTGTGTCGCTCACCTGTTAATGTGTTTACTGATGTCGGCCATCTTCGTTGGTAGGCGGGGTCATTAGACACTTTTTTTTTTAAATAGATACCCTAGTATTATGATTGTAGCCAAGTTTGGTTAAATTTGGCCAAGTCGTTTTAGAAAAGATTTTTATACAAGTTACAAAAATGACGAAAAGTTGTTCAATATTGACTATAAAGGGCAATAATTCCTTAAGGGGTCCTCTAAAAATTTTGATCATGCTGACTTATTTGTAGATCTTACTTTGCTGAACATTATTGCTGTTTACAGTTTATCTCTATCTATAATAGTATTCACACAAGATAATAACCAAAAACTGCAAAATTTCCTTAAAATCACCAATTTTAGGGCAGCAACCCAACAACAGGTTGTCCGATTCAACTCAAAATTTGTGAGGGGATATATCTTATTCTGATGGACATTTAAATCTTGAAAGATTTGCCCTAAATGTCTTAGTTTCAAAGATATAAAGCAAAAACTGCATTTTACCACTATGTTCTAATTTTAGCCATGTCGGCCATTTTGTTTGGCAGGCTGGGTCATCGGACACATTTTTTAAACTATAAACCACAATGATAATTGCGGCCAAGTTTAGTTAAATTTGGCAAAGTAGTTTTGGAGAAGAAGATTTTTAGAAAAGTTACAAAAAATGACGAAAAGTTGTTAAAAATTGACTATAAAGGGCAATAACTCCTTAAGGGGTCAACTGACAATTTTGGTCATGTTGACTTATTTGTAGGTCTTACTTTGCTGAACATTATTGCTGTTTACAGTTTATCTCTATCTATAATTGTATTCAAGATAATAACAAAAAACTGCAAAATTTCCTTAAAATAACCATTTCACAGGCAGCAACCCAACAACAGGTTGTCCTATTCGTCTGAAAATTTCAAGGCAGATAGATCTTGACCTCATCAACCATTTTACACCATGTCAGATTTGCTCTAAATGCTTTGGTTTTTGAGTTATAAGCCAAAAACTGCATTTTACCCCTATGTTCTATTTTTAGCCATGGCGGCCATCTTGGTTGGTTTGACGGGTCACGCCACACATTTTTTAAACTAGATACCCCCAGGATGATTGTGGCCAAGTTTGGTAGAATTTGGCCCAGTAGTTTCAGAGGAGAAGATTTTTGTAAAAGTTTACGGACGACGGACGACGGACGACAGACGACGGACGCAGGACGACGGACGACGGACGCCAAGTGATGAGAAAAGCTCACTTGACCTTTCAGGTCAGGTGAGCTAAAAATAGTTCACAAAGATTGACTAGTCTCTGTAATGTGTGTATAGCAAGAACATCAAGTAACATAATGGTAAATGTACATAGAAACATGTCAACTTTTTTGATGACCATACCTGCCAACTGTCAGTATTTGCAGAGTATTTCCCCCATCGAGCTCGAGGCTCCCAAATGGCAATTTTGTAAGAGCAATTTTGTCGACTATTTTAAAGAAAACAATTAATTCAACAATGGCTATGAGCTTGTTAATGCACGAAGAAGCCAAAAACCACATTAGAATATATTTGAAGGGAATCCATGACAAATCGTCCCACTTTTTCACTAACTCGCCCCACTTTAAAAACAAGAGTGTACACACTGAAATGTCTCGCCTTCTTTACTAATCATTGATATTATGTTGATAGTCCTAATAGTAAAGCTTTAATACAACTGTAACATAATCTTAACATAAACCAAGAAAACTAAACATTGACCTTTTGGACCATGAAAATGAGGTCAAGGTCAGATAAACCATGCCAGGTTGGCATGTACAGCTAACATATCTTCCATACAACAAATAAAATTGACTTATTGCTTATAGTTTAAGAAAAACAGACCAAAACACAAAAGCTTAACACTGAGCAATGAACCGTAAAAAATGAGATCAAGGTCAAATAAAACCTGCGCGACTGACATGTAGATCATGAAATATTTCCATACACCAAATATAGTTGACCTATTGCATATAGTATTAGAAAAACAGATCAAAACTCAAAAACTTAACTTTGACCACTGAACCATGAAAATGAGGTCAAGGTCATATGACACCTACCAGGTAGACCTGTACACCTTACAACCATTCCATACACAAAATATAAAAAACCTATTGCAAACAGTATAAGAAAAACAGACCAAAACACAAAACTTAACTATAACCACTAATCCATGAAAATGAGGTCAAGGTCAGATGACACCTGCCAGTTGGACATGTACACCTTACACTGCTTCCATATACCGAATATACTAGACCTATTGCTAATAGTACCTCAGATATGGACTTGACCACCAAAACTTAACCTTGTTCGCTGATCCATGAAATGAGGTCGAGGTCAAGTGAAAACTGTCTGACGGGCAAGAGGACCTTGCTAGGTATGCACATACCAAATATAGTTATCCTATTACTTATAATAAGAGAGAATTTAACATTACAAAAAATTAACTTTTTTTTCAAGTAGTCACTGAACCATGAAAATGAGGTCAAGGACATTGGACATGTGACTGACGGAAACTTCGTAACATGAGGCAACCATATACAAAGTATGAAGCATTCAGGTCTTCCACCTTCTAAAATATAAAGCTTTTAAGAACTGAGCTAACATCGCCGCCGCCGTAGATTCACTATCCCTATGTCGAGCTTTCTGCGAAAAAAAGTCGCAGGCTTGACAAAAAGACTGTCCCAACCTGGATTACCAAATCGCCCCACTTGTGAACTGTGTTAAATCCCGTTAATATTACTCCTGCCAACTGGTCCCACATAATGGAAATCGGTGAAATCTAGATAAATATATTATTAACCAGGATGAATTTAGTAATGCCAACTCGCCCCACTTATGGAAAAAGATGTTATCCCATTGAATATAAGTTCAATTCCTTATATTGCATTATGATACATTTAACAGGTTTCTTTTCAATTGTTATGCAAATAACTAAGCTTCAAAACTTACAGTTATTCTTCAACAATCAGTTTTTTTTAGAATTATATATAATTTCAGTATATATCAATAATAGTCATTAAATTAATTTTCGGTTTGTTTGTATTCTGTGTAGATTAGTTTTCATTAAAGTGGTGCGAGTTTTTATTTTTAATTATATATATATTAATCTTAATATTACTTTTTTTTTATAAGTAGGGCGAGTTGGCAGGAGTAATATTAAACATGATTTTACCAATTTCACATGTGGGGCGATTTGATAAATCAGTTTGTGGCGGTTTTTTAAAAAGTAGGGCGATTAACCAGTGGGGCGACTTGTCCTGCTTCCATTTGAAGGCCCCCTTGAAGGTTTTGTATGACTATATGAACCATCATTCACGTAAAACCCCCATGTGCATTTTGAAAAGTTGTCAGATATGTTTCTAACTCCAGACAAAATCTACCGGTATGAATGAAAAAGAAGTTTACAATTAAGGCTCTGTGGCCATAACAGCTGTCTCATTAGCATTTTAACCACTTCCCATATTTGCAATTAAAACAATAGAAGAAAATTATTCAACGCAAAAATTGATTGATTGATTGATTGTTGGTTGCTTAACGTCCAGTGGCAAATATTTCATGCATATTCAGGACGAGAACAAGTTCACAATAAATACAATAGGTAGGTTGTTGTAATAGAGGCCATCTAGGTTGATGGTCGGGGAAATTTGGACTGCCACTGGAAAATGAGGATATATTGGATAGGGACAGAAATTTTGCCTTGCAACAGGCCACCTACGGACCCCTCAAAGAGTTGTTGCAAGGGTTCTTAACGTGCAAAGAGCGTGGCATTCTCTTTACACGAGGCATCGGATTTAACGTCCCCTTCTGACGGACGTGACTGCGAACTTGATACATCCCGCACAGCCAAACGGACGCCCCACTTCAGCAAGCGTTTTACTGCCGGTCGGGAGAAGACCAAGCGACCATATTTCTATACCCCAGTCACCCTTGGGGTTTCAACGCAAAAACAAAACTTACTTGTAAATATGAAATTCTCTTTACAGTATGAGTTTTTCTCATTGTTTGAGATTGTACAGAAGTACCTTGCTTGATAAACTCACTAAATATCATATACATTGTACCACATCTCCTTATTTTTATAAGCATTCAAATAACATGAACAATTGTAATTCAATTCTATATACCAAAGCAAAATGAACTGCGCCACTTTCATTCACTAGTATGCATCTTTTGGCAAAATACAAGTTCTTAAATGACACAATATATATTTATTGATAAAAAAATAAAATTTAGTATACAACTCTTTAACAGGTATAAAAAAAAGCACAGCTGTGTCATAACTTGTGAAATCTGTGCTGAAAACATAGACATTGATGGTATTTGAGTAATTCCATATGTGAAGCTCAACATTAGCTCATCAGTTGGTGGTGGACAGTTATAGTTCCTTCCTGCAGGCTAGGATGAATGACTTTTCAAGAAAACCAATTTCACAAATCAAAACTTTCCTCTAGATTTCTCCTACAATATTCATCCAGTTTAGTTCTTTTGTTTTAATTGGACACCGTCCTGATTTTTAATTTTGCAATACCATTCAGTCTCTTGCTTGCAAATGGTGCATGAAAATAGGATGGGTATGGCAGTAGACAAGTCTCTTTAATGTGGGTTTGTGCCCTGAAAAAAAGTTTTATAACTTAAAGTTTTTTTTTTGAAACTTGTGCAACACACATACCTAAATAACTATAACATAGAAGAGAGCATCATTCGTGTCAATGTTTCGTTCCTGTTTACATTGTCATTGATATTTTTTCAGAAAGACTGAGGCATAGCTCATGAATTCCTGTCATTACATCCTAAATTAATATAATTACTGCTAGAATAATTATCAGCATGATATACGTACACTATCATTGTACAGCCCAAGTCTTCAGTATATATAATTGTTGCATTCATTCACTCCTGTGTTCAGTCGTTCAAAAATATTTAAACATCAACAAATGAACTTTAATAAGGACAAGAAAACACTAGAAAAGATACGTACATACAACCCGTGTTTTATAAGTGTATTTGAAAGAGAAATATATCTGGTTAAACGATGTATAAAGGAGAAATATATCTGGTTAAACGATGTATAAAGGAGGAAAAATTGTAGATATTGCATTACGATGCTTTCTACCTAATAGCACGTGGATATGTTTACATATTTAGACTTGACCCAGTATGACCCGTACCTTGTAGGTCACCGCCGTCGTTTAAACACTAGACTACAGTCGTGTATAAGACAAGCCTATTTGTGTGAAGTAAATGTGTTTGTTCTGTACATTTAAATTGTTTTACCTGATAGCAAGGACGTATATCTATCCGTTTCCTTCTCAATTCACTTTGTCAAATTCTTTGAACTTCTTCAAAACATACGTATTACTGCGCCCGGGAGTGAGAAAAATATGAGAAATCCTCGTAAAATAATGCTATCTTCAATTTTGTGGAATCCATTTTGTTATATTTATTATACAAAGATAAAAAAAGTTACGATAAATTATGAATTTGCATATCATTATACGGAACGTTTATGAACTATTTTCCATAGCTGTATGTCGGTCATTTTGGCGGGAAATCATGTACACATACACACGTAGATTGGCTGGTACCCGATCGTAATGTTACACATCACATATATCAAATAGCTAATACCCGGAACGTAGTACCGGGAACCAGGATAATACGTAGACAACATACATAACTAATACCGAAATTGAAAACGCTTTACGGTTTCTCGTTCATAAACCGAATTCCGCTTTGAATTATAGAAGATGCAATATTAATCATGTTCAGTCGACTTTTCATTGTTTTATCAACGTCTGAAAGAATCTTTAGATGTCAGATAACACTCGAAATTGACCCGACCTCTTTCCACACGGAATACACATAATGATAGTTTGTAGTCCGGTTGACTGCTTATAATGCAAAATACACACTAATAACAAGTTCTATAAAACGAACAATACACACTGATCGTTTCTTTAGTCCCCAATGTAAATGAAAGAAACAAAAACCATATCATACCATAAAAAGAAGAGGAGAAATTCGAACATTTCCGGACCTATTTCTGGCAAAAAGACCCCCTGCATAGATTGCGTATGAAAAGATGAACCCCATGACTTAAAAGTCAGGCCTTAAAGCACTGCCTTTAAAAATAAGGTTGAGTCCCCCATTACCAGTATGATTTTTTCCAACCAAAAAATGTCTGTCCCGCCTTTATTCTTAGGAAAAATGATTTCGCCCTGTCCCAGTTCGCACAGCAACATGATTACCCGCTGAACAGATTCAGAACACGGATTTGAGATAAAAATTCGAACACAAGAAGGAGTCCTGTCAAGAATTTTTTTGGAAAGTCAGGACATTCAGGTAAATTTTAGGAAAATATGCACAGAAACAATGCAACTTGAGAAATCAAAAATGAAAAATTTGGAAATTTTTCAGTTTTCACAGAATTTTGTTCTATGGATTTCGGAAACATGTCAAAATTTCAGGTAATTTTCTAATTATCTTTAAAGATACTTGCATCTGAGTTTAAATTTCAAAGAAATTAACATAAGCGGGGCGTTTTTTTTTTGTTGGTTAGTATATTTCATTTTTTCATCAAAAATCATGAGCTCTAGGAATTAGATCACCAGATATATTGTGACTAGCAAAAGATTTTTAGAATAGGAAGTTTATGATATTTTATTTCTTTATTAAGTGCTGATGGACTAGAAATGATTTAGTCGATCCTATCCACAGAACACTTTTATCTTAAATATAAACAAGTTAAAAAAACATAATACTAGTATACATGTAAAAAATAATCAGTGACGCTATTCGGAAGTGTTCTACAATCCTGACAGGTTTGGTCAGTACTTACGCTAAGTTTTAAAACAGTTCTACGGTTAGAACTGATTAAGTCAGTTTTGCTGACAATTCTATGACGGAAACTGATTTTGGACTTTTCTACCTAAAACTAATTCTGGCAGTTCTACCTCGGAAACCGATGAAAATCGAGTTAACCACAAAGCCAGAAGTAAAACTGTTTTTAAAATGTTGATGGTAACTATTTAAAAAAAAAAATTATCGTCAGTGTTATATGTCCATTTTGACAAGTCTCTTAAATTGTATACTAATTTTGTACAATAAACTATGAAATCAAAGTGAGTCTAAGAATAGTATGTCCAAAGTGCTATCTTTGTTTCTATTACAGGAAGATAATTGGTACATTTGTAATATCCAAGCACTAATAGATGACAGACTTGACAATATGCGGAGCTTTTGGCATAAACTATTACCGAACTAGACAGAGCATCTGATGAAAGTTCTACTGCTCTATTCGTGGGAAATGTGTATAATCGCATTATTGATGTACTTAATATTATTCAGAAACCCCATCTATCATGTTAAAACATGATATTTCACTGTTTTCGGACTATCCACACAGCTAAGTGATTGATGTATCTACGTCTCGTTTTAAAGAATCTCTTTTTGACAGTCAGACAAAGATCATACTAGCCAAATTAGTAGGCAAATACTTAGCATGCTTACTCATTTATGTGCATATAACAATCGTAAAATAAGATATAATAAAACGTATTGCTCTTTCGGGAAAAACTGACGATGGAGGTTTCCAACTCTACAGACGAATTACAAAAAAAGATCATGCACATTTGCAGAGGAATTATAGCAGGAAAACATGGCAGCAAAAAAAAATTTAGAAAGTAAACACGGTGTGCGGTATACAGAACTTTTACGACTTCTATATTTCTATGCAATATCATTATTTGTTGTTGATCCGATTCACGATCTATTCCAAGGGACCGCAAAATATAATATTAAAGACTGTATGGAAGGACAAACTCAAGACATGGTCGTTAATTAATAGGCAGCTACTCTCAAAATGAAGACAAAGTGATCATTTTCTAGGCTTTAAATTAGGAAGGAACAGAAACGTTTCAAATGCACAAAGATTATGTAAACAATGACAAATTTCATTTCTTTTTGCATTGTAACATTAACATATCATTGCGTTCTAATCTTTTTGCTTATCTGAAAGACTATACCATTATTTAAACATATTGATCCATTTAATAAACTTAAACACATTCTAAGCCCCATCCCTGAACTTGTTTAACATATTGGGAGTCTTCATTAAGCAGTCTTTAGAAGTGAGGGAGTCGGAGAGTTGAAGTTTGTAGTGGAAGAACATCATCTATAAAGCGGGAAGTAGAGTTAAAGGATATTACCAAATTCTTATTATTCTTCCTTAGAAGTCCCTAGAAGAAGTGACAATCCTTAACGTATTTGCCATAATCGTGTGAATATACCTTACATAACAATTATATTTTGTACGTCACATAGATTAAATTATAAATTTGTCGTTCATGGTATAAAGAGGTGCAATTACACACTTTCTTTTTTAATATATAATCCAACTTCTGTTTAGATAATATCACTTCTGTCATTCTTTGACCATCATCCCATCAGATGGCCTCTTTTGTATCAACCTATCTATTGTATTTATTGTGAACATGAAACCAGTCCAAGAAGATGCAAAGACAGGTCGACCACTATTAATTTTCATTAAATTTTGTTCTCAAGGTCAGCCTGTTAATAGTGTAGTGAATTGTGCACAAGTACTGATCAGCTGATGTCCTCAATCTTTTATCCCGAAGGTTGACTTGGGAATTGAAGTACGGGAACTCAAGTTCTTTCCAATTTATATTCGAATAAGTGTACCCCATAAAGAGACAAGTTGACTTATAAGGACTGTTTCTTCAATGTCACTCATACCGCATCTTTTACCCATTAAGTAAAGATATTCATTGTTTTCACAAATGAGAATATGCATAGCATCCTCAAAAAATTTGCAAATGGAGTTATTCATGTTAAATGATATTTGTAAGAACAAACTCCATATTAAAATAGATGGTCGCACTACTAAGCACAAGGTCACAAAAATACTAAGAACTAGAAAACTGCAGCTACATTACAAGTGTTTAAAATAATTATATATTGGTTTCTTTCGTGACATCATTCTGCCAAGAACGGGAATCAACGGCGGATTTCCGTATTGTTCATACGAAAAGATGGAACTTTCAGAAGCATATATAGGGACACCAATTTGAGAGAGTTTAGCTCTGTATTACTCGTTTCATTTCCTTGATGTGCCTTTTCATTTTAATTGTAGAAGTGTATTTGCGATGTTAACATTCACCTTGTTATAAAAAAACTATCTAACGATTTTATCATTTTTAATAATCATTGCATATTGGTAAGGTACCAGAAACATCCTCGACACTGGCATCGTATAATCTTATTTTCTGTTGTTTTACATCCATTCTGAAATTTAAAAGTATCACATTTAGCACTATGTATCATTAAATGCATCACATCTTCTACAGCTCGTACAACACAAATTTGATGAAAAAGTAATAAAAAAGCATGTTTTATATTACCTTGCATTTAAAGATTGATTGATTGTTGGTTGCTCAACGTCCAGTGGCAAATATTTCATGCATATTCAGGACGAGAACAAGTTCACAATAAATACAATAGGTAGGTTGATACAATAGAGGCCATCTGGGATGCTGGTCGGAGAAATTTGGACTGCCACCGGAAAAAAGGAGGGTATATTGGGTATATTTTAAATTAATACACTATGACCGAATAAATTTGATCTGCGATACCTGAATGCACATACACGTGAAGACCCAAACAAGATCCTCGTTCGCAGATCAAATTTATTCGGTCATAGTGTATTTATTTACGTTCTTTGATTGAGTTAATTGATATTTTATTGTGTTTTTCTATGTTGGGACTGTAAAGGGTGACTGAGGAATAGAAATATGATCACTTGGTCTTCTCCTGACCGGTAGTAAAACGAATAAATCACAAAAATCGTCTTGAAACTACTGGGCAATAGTTTAACTGAACTTAGCCACAATCATCATTGGGGTTTTTAGTTTAAAAATTGTGTCCGGTATACCAACCAAGATGGACACCACGGCAAAACATAGAACATAGGGGTACTATGCAGTTTTTAGCTTATAACTCAATTTTTTCGTAAATCTTAGTAATCTTTTAGAAAAATCTTCTCCTGAAACTACTCGGACAAACAAAAAACTTGGCCTCGCTCATCATTGGGGTATTTTGTTTAAAAATTGTGTCCGGTGACCGGGCATACCAACCAACCAAGATGGCCGCCACAGCTAAAAATAGAACATGGGGTAAAATGCAGTTTTTGTCTTATAACTAAAAACCAAAGCATTTAGAGCAAATCTGACATAGGGTTTGCAGTAGTAAGACGAATGAATTCAAGTTCGTCTTCTTTCTTTTCCACGTTCCTTTATGGTGCTTGATGTTCTCAGTAATACATAGTTGGGAACCTTTCTTCCTAAGGACCGGTTTCATTATTGCGTCATATTCTCGGAATCTTCCTTTTATAACTTTTTGTATTTGCCGGATCAAATTTCCCGGTTCCAGCCTATTTCGGTCTTAAAGAACGTTTTCTTAATTGTTAAAAACCATTTTTATATGGTGGCATTATAATCTATGGACATTCCTTCTACTGCCACATGTTGACACCACTCGACATTGGGATTATTAGAATATTACTGTTGACTACAGTCATTGCGGATGGAATGCAATACTAGTATACATTTTTCTGTCTAGTTTTGTCCTCATTTTTTTTAACTTGGAAAAAAGGTGAATGGTAACGACGATCTAATAGTTTCCGCATTCAAAAGCTGCGTGCAAACGCTACCTTCTATATCGAGTTTATCGATGTCATTCAGCTAGTTTGCCGTTTCTTTATGAATATCACGGTCTTTTATTAATTGACGTATTATTGTGAGAGATTGAGTTACTTTTCTATGGAGTATGGTGAAGCAAGTACTGTTTGGTTTTTTGCTTTGTAAGTATCCAACACTAACCTCAGTGTTGTGGAATTTGCAATAAAGCATAACAGAAAAGTTTGAATTTTGAAAGATCAACATCTGCAATTGTATCACTTTTTTCAGTAATTGATATGTCATCTTGATATATTTTATACGTCATAAGCAATAACAATAAACGAAAAACGTGTCATTCTGATGGAATACCATTTTCAAGGAAGGCAAATCATTTACACATGTCATATGAAACCAGAACTAGAAGTGTGACCAATCAGAAATCTTCATGTCTAGCTCAAACAATATCATAACTACCTATATACGCTGCTTAAGGATTTGTCTTTTATGAATCCTTTCAACCTGGTGCTTTATGATGAAAATTAGTGGACAACACACTATTATTTTCTCAATTACATTGAAATTGTTGACCTTCAATTCCAGTTGCACTGGAATACTTAATTGAAAAGGCAAGGATTTGCCAAAACCTGTTGGAAGTACGGCGAAACAGTCTTTCGCTTTTATGCACTTCAGTATTTCCAATTGCTCAGCTTTTAATTCCTCAACGTCAAACTGGGGTAGAACTTTAGCAATTGCTCCTTCTATTTCACTGAACGTCGCCATTATGTTTGTTTAACTGAACATCAGAAATAAATCGATCGCTGAATTGATATAAAAAAATCGCGGAAAGGATTTTCATTGGTTGAGTAAAGGTTATAACCTTATTAAAATTTTGACCTCTAAAGTGAACTTGAATGGGATGTTGTTAGATCTTTCACGCAGCAACCAAGCTTTAGAAATGATCGAGTGAGAGATTCAATTTTAATTAGATTGTGAAATCCTTGTAATCCACTCAAACGAAGTTTTAACCTCAGACTTATAGCAACAGAAAATGATTAAGTTCTCTTGCATAATGCCCCGAATATACAGAGAAAAAGTAAAACAAAATCTAACAAGAAATAAAAAATAAGCATTTTAAATTTTCTCAATTTAATTTGAGATATAGAGATATGGTGAAGGGATGCTAATCCTGAAATCCCTTGCTTGCTGATTTCCCAAATTTAAAGACATTTTAATCACAAAATTAGAGAGAAGAATTCCTGGATCCGAAAAGAATCTATTCAAATACTCTTGAGATTAAAAATCACCCAAATAAAATAGTTCGTATGAAGGCCCTACTACAATGTACCCCCTCCTCTTATGTAAAAATAGAATTTGGATAAACAAAACTTGCTGAAATTTCAATTCATCTCTACTCCAAACTATTTTATCCTACATTGAAGTTATCTTTTGATGTCCCTTAATGTAACTTCTGGTCAATTGCAATAATTGCAAAATGTGTACTTGACTGCTTTATTTAATGTAAATACTTGTTTTTGAAGATGCCACACTTGCTGATGAAATGTGAACCTATAAAACACATTTATTCATGATTATACATTAAAATTTGAAGAAACTTGTTATTAATGGTAATGGAGTTCCAAGACAAAAGTTATTAGAATGATATGGAACTGATTTATATTAAAATATAATGATGTATTCTCCACATACTAATATTTGCAAAATGTAAAATTAATTTAAATACAAACTTACTCTTGCTATTTCACCTCTTACATATATCCTTTGGTTGACAGAGTTGCTATAGTGTTGATGGCTACAACAGGGGGACTCTTGAAGTGACCTATAGCTTCCTCAAAGCTGTCTAGAGGAAATGGTGCTGAATAGAAGCACTAAATAAAAACAATGCCTCCCATAAGATGAAAATTAATGTAAATATTTTTTCTTTTACGTAAGTATTTATTTTAACATATATGTACAGGAAAGCATTGTTATTATCTTTTATGGTTTTTTTTTCGAATTGTATAAATACACATTTGCCACTTATTTTAAAATTATTTCAATGCAGGAAAAGGATTTCCTCCTTTAATGTTTCAGCGACATTTTATGTTTTATTTTATTTCTGGATGAAGGTAAAGGAACGCCTGTTATTCTAACCTAAAAAAAATCTACTGTTTTGGACAAGCTCAATTGTTCGTTTCATGAAAAAATCATGAAAGCTTAGATTTATTCTTATATTATGTAAACAAGTTTTATTTTAAGAAACATGTTCTTTTATCTAATTGTATATACACACATTTGACACTAATGTAAGTTATTTTTATCCAGGAGAAGGATTTTTATGCTTTATTTCATTTAATTTCTTCATGAAGGTAAAGAAACGTCGTTATTTTAATATTTAATTCATATACTAACCAGGGCATGAGAAGGCAATGACATCTTTTCGTCATGTACTCTAAATTTCTTTAGCAACTTGAAGTCCCCCCAAGTTGGTGCTACACTTGTCGTATTGCAATTCATCTTAAAAATTACCTTTCTTCTCAACTGATTTCGCGTCAGTGTACCTCCCTGATACCATGGCATCATTGGTGTAACCATCATTCCTTAATTTTCTATTAACCTCATTCTAAACATGGACAATAAAAAAAGTTTATTATTAGTGAATATTACTATAAAACTAATTAAAATCAAACACATTGTTCTTTTACAGATGGCCTCTATCATATCAATCTTTTATAGAATTCAAATCTTCAAAAAGTTCTTGTCACAATATTAACATGTGTATTATACGGTAAACCATCAACATTCCTTTTGGAATATAGCTCTTCATCTTTTATATAAGCTTTGGATTTCAAATATTTTGGCCACGAGCATCACTGAAGAGACATGTATTGTCGAAATGCGCATCTGGTGCAAGAAAATTTGTACCGTTAATTTTATTGTAATAAAACGTCATAAAACATAATTTATCAATGTTCATAAGAAAATACACAACTAGTCTACACATGTCGTTGGTTTGGACTGGTCAATCTTGAGTTTTGCGCATTGAACTGTTTGGATGCTATCAATGGTGTGATGATTATAATATACTATAGATTTAATTTGGAGTGATATGCGTAACAACTCATCTTGCTTTGCATTTCAACAATAGGATGTCCATTTTACATCTCTTTTTAAAAGTGAAATTCTTCCTGGTATTTTTAGTTTGTCTGGTGTTATACTAAGAAATTTCAATATTGGACCTTTTTCTCCACATTTTAATACTTTGGTAGACTCATGTGTCCTGAAAATTACCAAAATAAATAGCCTCGTCTATCAAAAAATGTACTTGCCACTTAAGTTAACTATGCTCATTGATGTCTGATATTCTTAGCAACAGTGACTTTAAATCACTGACCCTCTGTCCCTTGGCGGCATATATTACCTAAGCCGTATTTGGCACAATTTTTTGGAATTTTGGATCCTCAATTCTGTTCAACTTCGTACTTTTTTTACGCGTCTAGCATACTTGGATATAATTCTAGTACCTTTAATAACTATATAGGTTCTATGATGATTTTATTCGTATCACAATGCCATGTGAACATGTTAAGATAGTTAAGTGTGTCATTGGTAATGACATCACATATCCTTATTTATACATTGAGGTTCACAAACTGAAATGAACATTAGTGCATTATCATATTAGAAGATAAATATCCTCCACTTGTATGTACGGTATGTGCTCTAAGAAATTGCAATTTTACCTCTGTTTCTGATATTCTCGCTCTTTTTTTAAATGCAACAACATTGTCATGATTATCTTCATAAGTGTGCTATAGATTTTTTTATAGAAATTTGTTGTGATGCCATCTTTACCTGGGCTTTTAAATTATTTACTGCTAGTGTTAATTAATCTTTTTTTGGTAGTAATTTTGAGAAATCAAAGATATATAGGATTTCTTTGGTCTCTGGAAAAAGTAATGAGGTATTTACCTTGGTTTTTGGTTTAATTACAATTCCATAATTATTTCTCTCCGCCATGTATATCTTATACACCCTGTCTGGCTTTAAGTCAAACTCCTGGTAAGATGATATTTGGATTATATTACTTTCCACCACATTCAGTGCCATCACTGTATATAATGTAAATTTTCTTTTCTTAAGTTTACTTCTGAGTTCACGTTCTTCTTTCAGTTGAAGAATGTAGACTGTATTTCTGAAAAAATATTCAGTTACCAAGTTTTCGAGAATAAGTGGATGGCAGTGCAATGTAACAGTGAATTATACTACAAACCCAATATTTTTTAGCTACATGTTTAATATAATTGAGAATGGAACTGAGGAATTTGTCAAAAGACACAACATTCCGACTTGAGACCAGAAAACAGCAGAGTGCCAACAGCATTGAAGAAAAATCCCACACTCTGAGGAAGGCTTCAGCTGCCTCTTAATAAAAAAATGTTTTACTTTACTAGTTTAGGAGACTTGGGGGTACAATATTTTCCGAAAAAAACCCAACTTAAATTGTTTTTTACAAATTTTATTATAACCTTAAGTATTTGTTACTTTATCATATGATAGTTTTAAACGTCATTAATGTTTCATTTGTTACTGTTCTGCATGCACTAACTGCTGTAAAGAAATAGTTAAATTAGCTAATTTTATCCAATTCAAAAGCAGTTGATTGAGAGTATATTTATTTCCTTCAACTGTAAATTAAAAAAAGTTTTGTCTTCAGGATTTTTTTTCAAAACAACTTTTTGATATTTAATTTCACCTTTTACGGCGTCAACTTTTTGTGTCATACTTAGATTTTCCAAAGCCCTTTCCATGTCTTTCTCTAAAACCCACTGCCATCCATGGGTGTCAATATCTCCTTTATTTTTATGATTTCATCAATTATGCGTTGCTGTTTTGAAAAAGCTTCATCTTTCTTTTTATTTAAAATTTCTATATGTTTTTAATCTTTATAATGTTGAAGCATTTTTGGTGCATTTTCTCTTGCCATCTTAAACACTGCATTATTTGTATTCTGCTTCCAATTATCAAGCTAATTTAATGTTTACTTGTTTGAGAAAAGTATGATGCCTTCCAAAGCGATTGTATTTGCATTCGGGTTTTCACGCCTATCCTATCTAGATTTGGAGAATCCCTTTCTGAAACTATGTTGGTTCGGGAACAAGTAATTGAGTTGTCTTTTGATTTTCAAAACTTAAGGAACTGTCAACACTAAATTTCCCACCTTGCAGATAGTCTACTAGTTGACGGCTTACTATTATCATAAAATTTGTGCATATTATTCGTATTGCCTCAGCTGTTAAAATATTAAAATTGTGCATCTTGAACTGAAAATGATCGGTTAAATATTTTCGTCCTGTTTGGTAAATTCAGGTAATAAAATTGTTCCTTTTAATAATTCAGAGGAATCCCTTGAAAATGTATTTACAAAAAGTAACTAAAAGTAAGCCACATATTATTAAAGTCAAGGATATGGTTTGCACATTTAATTTGTTTCCATAGAGGACTGTACTCTACAAACTGGGAAAAAATTGTATCCCTCAACATTAATAGGGGTGTTATATCCCAAATGTGTTTCTGTCAATAGTATAATATCATAATGAATGATCTGTTTTAGAAATGAGGGGTCATGTAATTTATTGTAGGATTTAGAAATTAAGCCCCCAACAACACACTTAAGATAATTTAGATAATAGAATACTCTTGTGCTTATTCATTACTTCAATTAAATGTTTAAGAAATAGTGTTGTTAAAGTGTGTACTAATTGATTGTTGATTGATTGTTGGTTGCTAAACGTCCAGTGGCAAATATTTCATGCATATTCAGGAAGAGAACAAGTTCACAATAATTACAATAGGTAGGTTGATACAATAGAGGCCATCTGGAATGATGGTCGGGGAAATTTGAACTGCCACTGGATGAGGGTATATTGGATAGGGACTGACATTTTGCCTTGAAACAGGCCACCTACGGACCCCTCAATAAGTTGTTGCAAGGGTTCTTAACGTGCAAAGAGCGTGGCACTCTCTTCACACGAGGCATCGGATTTAACGTCCCCCTTCTGACCGGACGTGACTGCGAACTTGATACATCCCGCACAGCCAAACGGACGCCCCACTTCGGCAAGCGTTTTACTGCCGGTCGGGATAAGACCAAGTGACCATATTTCTATACCCCAGTCACCCTTGGGGGGAAAGTGTGTACTGAAATATTCAAGTAATTTGGGAGTAAAAAATAAAATAAACCTTGTGTAATTCACAAAATGTTATATGAAATATAAACACGCACAAAAAATTCCCAAAAACAGATATGTTAAGTTCAAAACTAAATTTAAATAAAAGTTATACAATACAATATTAATATAAATTTTTTAATATATTTGGCAGAAATTAATGCAAATAGCCTTTAAATGTTAATATCTCCTGC
The DNA here is from genome assembly GCF_963676685.1 of Mytilus edulis. Lineage (NCBI taxonomy): Eukaryota > Metazoa > Mollusca > Bivalvia > Mytilida > Mytilidae > Mytilus > Mytilus edulis. The sequence goes on from NC_092354.1 coordinate 36,936,219, forward strand.
GTTGATAACCACGATTGTCTCGAAACTGATGATTGTTCCCTCTTCCGCCTCTATATCTCCGGCCTCGGCCTCTGTTGTACATATACTGATGCGAGTCATCATCTGGCACAAAATCATTTGTATTGTCACGTTGGACTTTAGGCGGTGCATAATTGTAATGGTTAACATTGCGTTTCATGGGAGTTCTCGGAAGGAGGCCAAGAATGCGTTTCCCTCGGTTTTAGTTTGTTACCCCGATTTTGTTTTTTGTTCATGGATTTATGAGTTTTGAACAGCGGTATACTACTGTTGCCTTTATCTAGACACAAAGCCCTTACATAAGAGTACAAACAATGAATATTCAGATGAACGTTTATCATTAAAATCATCAACATTATAAAATAGTCATTTTATTGCTCTCTTCATTGATATTTGTTTTAGTTTTGAGTATTAGTAGGTCAGACATCTCAATTTTCATGGTCATCATTCAACAGATCAATACTAAACAGAAAACTTTAATTAAGGTTGATATTTTTCTCCATAGTGCGACTTTTTTTTATTAATTTGAAACGGAACGTTTTTTTCCAAAATTTATTAGAAAGGGGAAATTTCAACATAATGAATATATGCAAAAAAGAGTCATATCATCACAATCATTGATGCACAAGAACTTGATCATATAAATGCAACAATGTAAATAATGTAATTATCAAATGAAAAAAGGAACGAATGAAAAAAAATATAAGAATTTGGTTGTCCAATTAAACTTGCTTAATCTTCTAATTTGAATCGCTCCATCCAATAAAGATGTACGGAGGAAGATCTTTGAAGAACAGATTGAAAAAATGTTTTGTATAAGAATTGCAGAAATGTTCTAGTGGATGACTTGACTTTTATATAGTGGACTGAATAATTGTACAGAGCAAGTCGTAAAAAAAGAAAACAAAAACTTTAACAGAAATTGTTTATATTATTAATTTGCGAATATAAGCATACTGCTATCTATGTACACCACAAAGGTATACAATTCAATTGTTTGCATATACAAGTATTAGAATGAAACTATAACTTTATAGTTTTCATAATAGAATAAACAAAACAAGTTTTTCATTTATTTAGACATTTCATCATTTTGTTTCAGTGAAAGGACTTTACTCTTTTACTGTAAATATTATTATACTTTCCAAAATGAGAATACTCTTTGTTGTCATATAAATGAACAAGAAATAATCGTAACAGGATGCTGTTACGAAGTCTCCCAAACAAAGCTCCCGTTACTCGCCAATCATATGGTTCCATACTCATTTGATTTGATATTTTTTCCCATACAAGAAAATATATGGCTTAGGGGTGGGGATCTCCACCATTTACAAGTATTCAAACAGGAGGGGTTGGTGCTGACCCCCAGAGAATTTACCTACATTTCATTTGATTTGTTTTATTGCCCCTACAAGAATATATATGGTTTAGGGGTGGGGATCTAAACCGTTTACAATATAATAGCACATTCTGAAATTGAACGGGGTGGGTATGACCCAAGGATTTTCCCTTTAATTTCATTGGATTAGTGGTATTGTCCCATTGAAGAATATATATGGTTAAGGGGTAGGGATGTTGACCGTTTACAAGTTTTCAAACAAGAGTGGGTGTGTTGACCCCCTAGTGACTTCCCTATTATTTTATTTCATTTGTTTTATTGTCCCTTCCAAGAAAATATGTGGTTTAGGGTGGGAATCTGGACCGTTTACAAAATAATAGCACATTCTCAAATTGAACGGAGTGGGGATGACCCCTTGGGACTTATTCGCAGTTCATCGCATCGTTCGGTCAGATTGGGGACGTTAAATCCGATGCCTCGTGTAAAGAGAGTGCCACGCTCTTTGAACGTTCAGAACCCTTGCAACAACTCTTTGTGGGGTCCGTAGGTGGCCTTGTTGCAAGACAAAATTTCTGTCCCTATCCAGTATACCTTCATTTTCCAGTGGCAGTCCAAATTTCCCCGAACATCTTCCTAGATGACCTCTATTATTTCAAGACCTACTTATAGTATTTATTGTGAACTTGTTCTCGTCCTGAATATGCATGAAAAATTTGCCACTGGACGTAAAGCAACAAACAATCAATCAATCAATCTAGATATAGTTCCTTCGACCATGTTTTTTAAGTCATCCAATTCTCTTTTTAATCTCTGCATCTCCCTATCACCTTGTGTTTGTTCTTGCTGTTTTCTTTGTCTTGTTCGTTCTTTTTCTGATTCTTTCTTGACATCTTTCATTTTTGTTTTACTTTCCCGTACTGGTTCATTACTTGCTCTACTGTATTTTTCTGCCCATTCTTTTGTTAACTGTCTAATCCTCTTGTTGAGTTTTACTTTTGTCCTGGAACTGTCTTTGTTTCGGCTTTGTGTCTCTTCTGTTGTTTCTTGCCAAATTGTGTGTAATTCTTCTGTGGCACTATCTACATATATCTATGATTCAGTTGTTATGAATTCTCTATATGATCTTCTTATTTCTGTGATGAATTGTTTTATTTTTTCGCTGAATAAAGTTTTTGCCTCGTCCTGGCCAAATATTGCTGTAAAGGATGCATCCTTTAGAGCTGCATATACTGGCAGTTCATCATTTTGAAATCTTCTTAAAAGTTTCTAACACACCCCAAGGGTGACTGGGGTATATACATATGGTAACTTGGTCTTGTCCCGACCGGCAATTAAACGCTTGCCGAAGTGGGGCGTCCGTTTGGCTATGCGGAATGTATCAAGTTCGCAGTCACGTCCGATCAGAAGGAGGACCTTAAATCCGATGCCTCGTTTAAAGAGAGTGCCACGCTCTTTGCACGTTAAGAACCCTTGCAACAACTCTTCGAGGGGTCCGTAGGTGGCCTGTTGCAAGGCAAAATTGATGTCCCTATCCAATATACCCTCATTTTCTAGTGGCAGTCCAAATTTCCCCGACAATCATCCCTTATGGCCTATATTGTATTTATTGTGAACATGTTCTCGTCCAGAATATGCATGAAATATTTGTCACTAGACGTTAAGCAACCAACAATCAATCAATAAGTCTCTAACTAGGGTTGATATGTGATGCCTTTTAGATAACAAGTTATGAATTTTTTCCACACAGCTAACAATAAGTGTTTCACCTTCATTATCCCAGCTGTCCATGTCAAAGTTAATGGGTATTACAGTTATAATTGGAGGTTGTGCACTTGAAATATCTTTAAATGCTTTGGCCATTTCTGAATCAGAGTATTTCTGTGATTAGAATATTAGAAACTTTACAAAAACTGCATATGCAAAGGAACAGGAATGAATTTGCAAACATGTAATTGTGAAATTATTACTTGTGACAGCAAGTGTCACCTTGGGCGAGAGTACCAAATAGGATTCAGATATACAATTAAAATTAATTTCTCACCCTGAGCATTAGAAACATCGAAATTACTGTTTTGACAAAATAATAGAGCATCTGTGAATTCAAAATTTGATAAAAAAAAAACCAGACAAAACCATAAGGAGATTCAAACGTAGGCATAATTTAGAAAATAAAAATATCAATTTATTAAAAAAAGAAAGAAAGTGAGAAAATGACATCCACTGAAGATCTTTTTTATTCTGAAAAAAATATAACAGTTATTAAAGATTAGAAAGATTATACCATAGGGAACATAAGTTCTAATTTTCAAATGGATTGGACTTTAACTTTTACATTTACTCAACCCCTCTTAAAATTTCTAGACTTATAGTCACTTGTACGGTTTCTCAAATACGCATCACCACCCCACCAGTGACTGGTTAAGGTAGTTAGTTAAAAAGTTATAAGTAAAATGTATATTTTTTTCTTGTAGGAAATTTTTTAAACAATAATAAGATTCAACGGAATAAAGAAGCAAATTATTCCTACCAGAAACAGAACTTAATTTAAAACTTTTTAGTGTACAAAAATCGAAGGCCGAAAAGTAATCTACCGAGAATTTGCAAAACTAAAAAAAAACAAAGGAAAATAATTCATGACACAAAACTATAAATAAGTAACAAACAAAAAATGGTGGGGTGATTCTGAATATCTTTAATTCCTTTTTATTCTGAAAAAAATATAACAGTTTTTAAAAATTAGAAAGATTATACCATAGGGAAGACTCGTCTCCTTATAACTCTGTTCACAACTATTCTTATCTGACATTTCTTCACAACAGTTTTCCTCCTCTGAGCTAATTTCGATTATTTCCTCCTTTTCAATTTTAATGCTCAGTGTGCTCGTCTCTTCTTTCTTTACCTTGACGGTCTCGTCCTCCAAGCTAATTGGTATGTGTTCTATTTTGTCCTCTTTTGTATGGCTTTCTTAATGTTTTGCCTTTTTCTAGATACGTCACACGATAAGGGTACACTCTCTGCTTTCATCAGCAGTCTTTTAATTTGAAACGATTTTCTAACAAGGTTGTGTTTTCCGACAAGGTGGTCTGTTAACCTGTCCACTACAGCCACGCAGCCTTTATACGGGCACCCTTTGATTATGTATCCCTTCTTGCTTCTAATCGCGTCATCTTTATGTATATTGGGAACTTTATGTACAATTTTCATATGTCGCCATATGTTAATGACTGCTTTTCTACATATCTGACAACTTCGTGCCTCCCGCACTCGTTTTGGTAGTTTGTATTTCGTCGAATTTTTTGCGAGTGGTGTGTTGGTGTTGGTCTTTGTCTTCTTAATTGGAATTACATCCTCCCCGTCTGTATCTGTTTCTCTAACTATTTTTCTCTTTTTCTGCTTCCTCTTGCAGAAAGGAAAAGACACATTCAGTTTTGGCGCTGGATTCGACCTAGTCGATCTAGTTGGGGCACTTACGATGTTTTCCAAATCTGATAAAAAATCACGCACTCGCTTTACTGACGTAGAATTCTTCTTCCTCTTGGACAGTGCAACAGGAACATTCAGTTTGGTCTTGCAGCGCTTTGATGTGCCAGGTACATCACTTTCAAAACTATCTGAGATGCAGTCTGAGCCAGATGAGGAATCACTTTCCTGCAATTGCAAACATGTTACTTTAATTTTAACCTGCGATCATCAAATATGGTGTTAATACATAAAGTTGGACACCAGATACTAAATTAAGCCCAATTGTAAAAGTTTTTGTTAATTGTAAAAGTTTTTGTTATCTTTTTAGCGGTAGTAGGCAGACTTGGGGTCAATTACATTGGAATGTAATTAATTAAATTACACATTACATTGCAAAAATGGTCAATTACACATTACACTGTTTTTGAAATGTAATTAATTAAATTACAATTACTTTAATAAAGTAATTAATTAAATAACACATTACATTTCGTCATGGTATTTTTTAACAATATTATACATGTATAAATTATGCATGTGTAAAATGTTCATGTAAGCATAGTTTAAGCGTTGCATTATTGATAATCATTAGCTATTTTAATGTTTTGTCATTTAGTCTGCATCCCTCTGGTCTGAACACTTTGATAGCATTCTAAATAGCTTTACGACAGGAGCTAATGTGGCAGATATTGCTTGATCAGAACATGGAAGTTCTATGATCAGAAGATCATCATATTGATAGGATCATTGTCTAATCGGAGCCTTTTATAGCTGACTATGCGGTATGGGCTTTGCTCATTGTTGAAGGCCGTACGGTGATCTATAGTTGTTAAAGTTTGTGTCATTTTTTGTCTTTTGTGGCTAGTTGTCTCATTGGCAATCATACCACATCTTCTTTTTGATATAACATGCATTATGGTAACATAAATCTATGATATAAATTTTAAAAAATACTATCAACCTTGTAATGAGAAATGACTGATTTAAAATAACCTACCGCTGTCTTCAAAAAACATTTTGAAATCTGTTGGAGACATCAAATGTTCCTCTTTATTTACTTTAAGTCTAACCTTGCTCCCAATAAGTGTTTTTTGTCCAAATGAAACTTTCATTACATCATCCGAAATTTCAAAATTCAATGTTGTTTTCTGAAATAAAATGTCAGAAAAAATATCGAAATTTGAAGAAAACTTGTGTTCTACATAATGTTTTTACTGGGTAAATGCTTTTGGATTTACAAGGGAAAAAGTCTGTCCATAAAGTTGTCTTTACAAATCCCTAGGGAAGACCGTGGTAGACTGTAATCATTTTTTAAATTAGCAGAGCAGTTGCCTGATTTATGATATTATTAGTTTACAAATAAATATTTGATAGCACACTTACCAGTACTCAATAAATGATAAATTGTGTCAATCAATGTTTGTAGATTTAAGAGAATTTGTAATCAAAAGAGTTAGGGTGTCACTCAAAATAATTGATTACAAAAAACTGGACCTCACATATTAGTTACTCAAACCTATAATACTAGTAAAGTTATATATATTTTTAAAGAACCTATCAAATTTCTCCGCACTTTTCAGAACATGCGTAATATAAAGATTTGAAAACTAACAAAGAAAAATTACATCCGAAATTTTCTTTTCTTTGCAGAAGTGTTTCATTTTTGAAACATCATCGGTGTCTTTTAGGACTTCTAAACCTCTGAAGGCTGTCTCTTCGACCAGTCCTGTCAGGCAGTTGAATGTTGATGCCTTGAGATTTTTGTTGCCATCAAATTTCTTCTCCACAATTTCCCAACACCTTCCACTCAATTTTGTAATGTTGGTAATTGGCTGAAAAGCCAGTTTTTCTTTCCTCTGAAATAGATTACACAAATTTAATAAATTGATTTTTCTTGTTGCATCAGACATTTTCTTAAAATATATGAAAGAAACTGCATATTTCGTTGATTTATTGTTATGATAAACAGGAATGTGTTTACCAGTAGATATTTTATACCATGGTACTCTCTAAATAAAAAAATACACAACTTTATCTCAGTAAAATAATAATAAAGGTGTTTAATTTCTTTTTATAATAACTTAATGCTTACTATGTCAAGTCGTTTTACTATTTATTCGAATTTCAAGATATCTCCTATAATATATAAGATATTTCCTTCAATATATGAGATATCTTATATAATTTCGTTTTTATAAGATATCTCATATATTATAAGATATCTCCTAAAGTTTATAAGATATCTCCTAAAGTTTATAAGATATCTTATATAAAGTATATGAGATATCTTATAAACAACTTTTATATAATAATTATAAATATTATAAATTTATCTTGATCAAATGACCGATTTAAGGTATTATCTATGACAATTATCTAATCAAGTAATAAACAGACAGTACATAAAACTAAAGTAACGACAAGTCAACCTCTCCCTAATCATCCTTGTCCGTCAGGATAAACACCAACTTATCACACTGCTCAATCACCCTGTTCCAGTGAAGCTGTAAATTTTGCAGGATAAGCGAATATTGTACATTTCATTTGTCATATATTTATATATTTTTTTTATTTAGAGAGGAAAAGGGGATCAAAAGGAAAATTTGAGTTGAAAACCCCCGGATACCCACAACAGATGGAAAGGAGGCGAGACCGGGATACATTGACGAAGGCATCAGTTGCTGAGGAAGGCCTTTCATACGTGTGTGTGATGCAGACATACTGTAATACAATACTGCTGAAAATGTTATGCAACGTCGCTGTTTTTATCCTTGGAACAAAAACCTGGAGGTCACAGTTTAGAATAAAATGTAAGGTTAAATGATCAGTAAACTTATGTTGCTATCGTAATTTAAATTGAACAAATATTGAAATATCCAGTGTATATAATGTATATATATATTTTAATGGATGTCTCAACATTTGTGAACTCATATTTGAAATAGATGCATTATATTTACATATACTTTTGAGTGATACCTTTATATTTAAAAAGCCTATTGTGACAGAAGCTACCAGACAATGGGATATAACATCAAGAATGAAAGAAAATTTGAAGGTTCAATGAACTTAATCATAGGGACCAATCCAAAAGCAGTTGGAAGTTTTATACATTGAGAGTTTGGGAACCTGGACAAAATAAAATTCTTGATAATACAAATAATGCGTCATTGGATGACCTTCAAGTCGAAGTTAAAAACAACGCATGCAAGATTAAGTCAAAGAACAATTCACAATCAAACATAATGTTAATCTACAAATCTTGTTATCTTTTAGTTCAGTTTAGCTTTGATCGGGCATTTTAACAAATTGTACTCCTTTAATATGTTGCATGGTTGATCATGGTTTCCCAAATTTAACATTTGACCCGAAGGAATGCATCCCTGGCCAGTCTGCAAAATGTCGACGTTATTTTTGTATAGTCAATAGTCAATAAAGATTGGATTGTTTATAAGCAAGTAAGGTGGTATAAACGTGAAAAATTATTTCAAAGGAAGTTTCAACAGACTGACCACATCATGTTGACAGCGAAACGTGTAAATAACCACATTGTCTAAGTAAACATGTCAAACATGCAGCTTTCTCTTCAGACTACATTCATAATCGTGAATGAAATAGATATGCAAGATCCTCGGCAGAATGCTAAAACAATTTAAAACTAACGTACCTCAAAATATAAGCAACCCACAGCTATATTAACGTGTTGTTGTCGAACTGAAGACACTGACTTCTATCATAATAAGGTGCCCGATCAGTGGTGACAAGCTGTTGGTGACAAGCTCAAATCTGACGTCGACGAAACGTTCTAGCCAATCACGTGTCGAATAGTTGGGAAAATGACGTCAAATTTTGATTGCGATGCAAACACCGAAAATCATTGCTATTTTTTTTTAAACTGCATTAACCTGCCTGCGCAGGTCATGTGGTCAATGTAAGTGTGTAAACATGAGAATTGTGCTTGTTGTGGATAGCATTTTAGTAAACGAAAAGACAGAAAGGGTTATGAAAAAACAAATATTCATACAAACCATAAAACATTTGGAAGTGTTGCAAATACAATAGAGGGACTTTACGGGGTCAGTGTAACTCCGTCTAAAGATGTTTATATATGCAACAACTGCACCTGTCTGATAACAACGGCAAACAAAAAAAGCTAAACAAATTAGGGGAGACAGAAAGCAGACTAAGAAAGGTGAAATTAGCAGGGGGATATTTGAGCAAAAAAATACCAGCCACACTTTTTCATTCAACTTTCTCTAAGAGGAGTAGGACTGTGAAATCCACCCCATCCCCCAGAAACAAAAAGAAATCACTGAACTGACATGTAAACCAACAGCTCTTCCTTCAAAAATAGTAAGTATATTTGTTTTATTACTTTATTTCTTTCTTAAATAGAGACCACACGTTTTTAAATATATCCATCAACTATGGAAAAGGTTTGTTTTTTTGTTGTTTTTTGCTTTATACAGTATTTGAGATATGATCATAATGACTTTACCACCAAAATTTATTTTTCATGATCCATGAAATGGGGTCAGGGTCAAGTGTTTAAGAGTAATCACTCTTGGAAGTCCTAATGCCATGCAACCTCTTCTTTTCTGGTGTCAATTTTTTGCCACAGTAACTGGTGAAATTTGATGACATTGGCATATTTATTGAAAACTGTACAATAAACAGTCAATTAAACAGATGTGGTATGATTGCTTTTGCTAATGAAACAACTCTTGTTGTGCTGCCCAAACCAATAGAAATAAATAAGAGTGACATGAAAAGACTGCGTAAACGATTAATTAATATCAAAAAGTTACCTGGTGCAGAAAATGCACCCGTCGTATGTCTTCAAGGAGACGGCGCATACAATAACCCACTGTATGCTGGTGCTGGTCGTACACCATTCCAGCATGCAACCCAAGTGGTATATACTGTTGTTGCAAAAAATAAACTGTGCTCCCAGTTAATACAAACAGAGGATAATTTGAAGTGTACAGAAAACTAATAAGAATCGGCGATGAATATTCTTGGGCCAAGGAGGCCCTGGCGGATTTAAATGCAGATGAAATTGAAGCAAAACATTTTTCAACTGACCCCGACAGCTCTGCATTTAAAGCTGCGGATGATTTATATCAAGAAAACACAACACAAACTAAGCCGGAACATAACTTGGACACCCGACATTTGGCAGATAATCACAGGAAAAAACAAAGAAAAATCCCCAAATTCTCCATTTACATTTTTTCTTTTAGATTTATCTTAATTTACAGAGGCAAGGGATCTTCTCACTTGGCTTTACGCGAGGCCATACAATTTGCAGATATTACCCACATTAAGATGAATATGTCCATAAAAAAAGACATAGAAGTGTTGAGTATTCATGTTAGTAGTTTTTTTTTTACAGTTCTGGAGTTACCTAACAGTCGACATGTTTGCTGAAATGAAGTTTCGTCAACTGAGAGTTTACAGAAGTTAATAAACACTTGAAGATGATGGTGTATATGTAAATATATTTTGTTACAAAAGTTCTGGAGGATCTGGGACTAACTATATCAATATAAAATTGCAAACCTTGTATGTGTATTTTATTTCCATCGCAACCGTTAATGTGAATGCGCTAGTGTGTAAGTGATAAAATTGAGAAAGGAAATTGGGAATGTGTCAAAGAGACAACAACCCGACCATAGAAAAACAACAGCAAAAGGTCACCAACAGGTCTTTAATGTAGCGAGAAGAGTAAAAAGAAGACAGCGAAACCTGGAAAGACCCTGATAACTACAAACAACAGGTTCACTACAAACAAGACTGCATTCGAAGGCCTTGATATATTTGCAGACCGGCAGGAAGACATTATTAGTTTCAAAAAAAGCTATCCGATTGAACTATCCGGTTAATACTCCAATGCAACAGCATGACGCTCAGCAGCCAGAGGTGAAACACTATGATGGAAACAAGCACTCCACTTGTCCTATACAAACATGTGGAAAATCTACCAAGAAAACTGAAGCACCACTGCTGGGTGTACCATTGTCATATATTTTGAAGGACTTGCCACTGGACACATTTGAGAAGGAGCCCAGTTTCCAGAAATTAAGGGGAGAAGCCATCCAAAAGTTGGCTTGGTGGATTGTTGGCCAACGGCCAACAGTGTACGACTTGGTACGATATGTAAATTCCAATAAAATTCTGCTAAGAAACTGCACGATGATGCAGAGGTGCCAAGACCAGATGCGAAATGTTACAGCCGTGATGAACTGGTATCCACCAGCTTAGGATATTTATACGATGTACCCAGTTAATTCGCCAGCAGTATTGATGCAGTGGCGCATCTTGATAACCAGCAAGGAGGGCAGAGTTCCGCATAATTGGGTCTGATTTCGTCTTACCTCCACTTGCACGACAACAGCCTTCAGTGAAGAGGAAGGCTGAGACAGCTGTACAGGTACAAGTGGCAAAATCGTACAAAAGCAGTCGTCCAACTGAGGGACGTAATCTAGTCGGTCAATCTCCCGTTTCTCCTGGATTAAAATCCTCAGGCCAAATATGTTCTTCGATCCCCTCTGAGATTATTTGTTTAACAAGCGTTGCGGTCAGTTTGATGCCTTTGTTCTCAAGGAGAAAATTCGCCTTTGATTTAACACAAGCGCGCTGTATGTCATTTAACAGGTCGTGGGATGCAAGACGGTCCTTCTTATAGAATGGTTTTATTAGCTTCTTCAAGAGGTTCGGACAATCTGTCGAAGTCACTAATCAATCTGAAACATAATCAAAATGTTGATACAGACCCTTGATCGTGTACTTCATAATACATTTGGTTTCAGTTGCGTTCATGTGTGTTGCGATTGCGTGTATTTTTTTCGTTTGTTTTTCATTTGTTTTGTTCGTCTGCTTTCCATTTGACACAAGAAAATGTTTTGGACATCGTGAAAGGTCTCGGCTTTGATAGCAAAAACAGTTGTCCATGGCACGTGCTGGTTCGATTTAAGGAATTTTTTCTGTACACAGTTATATATTGATAATGTTCGGTAAAAACGCTTCATATATCACATACATGGCACATTCATATAGTAATAATTATGAATTCAGATACACTACTATTACTATATGAATGTACCATGCATTGATATATGTAGCGTGTTTACCGAACATTATCAATATATAAGTGTGTATATCAAGTGTAGAAGATACCGAACCAACAATGCCAGAAAGGAAATTCGAAATCACAATCCAGATGAAAATACCCGAACGAAACAAACTAAAAAGGAACAAGACTGGCAAACAAACAGACAAAGACGATCTCCAACAAAAAACCTGGAGTGATATCAGGTTCTCCGGAAGGGTAAGCATATCATGCTTCGGATGCGACACCCGTCGTATTACCTAGTGGTCAAAGCCGGTAATAGGTCTAATTCGGTAAGAGACCTAAAATCACACAAGGAATATGTCAATGATCGTTTGTGACGCAGTCACCTGATAACGATCGACCAGATCATGATGTCGACCGTAAAACTTTTTAAGCGATGATGTTAGTCGAGGTTGAATGTATCCTTGACTGAGCAGTTTATTTGTCAGTGTCCTTGCTCGCTCAATAAAGTCCCTGTAGTGGACACAAGCTCTAGAATAGCGGATCAACTGAGTATAGGTAATAGTTAGATTTTATGTATAGCATTATTATGTCCGCGCAATAGTCACATAACAGTTGTGTCTTATTTATTTAAAAGCTTAAGAAAATCAATGATGCCCAAGATTTTTGAATCCGTGGTGGCTGCTTTTAACACTATGTTACAATGCGTGAACGGCCTTCAGAAATCCGTCGATACCCTGGTGACAGAGAGGTTGTATGATAATAGCAAACCATATAATCAACATCAGTGTTACAAATCCAGCAATACGGCACCGTCGATACAATCATAGTTTATACAGGATTACAGAAAAATACAGGGTTAGGACATTAACTTCTTTCCTTATTCCTAGTTTCGAGAGTCCCCAGTCACATACCATTTTGGCAGACGGTATGGAGGAAATTAACGTGGATAATAAGTCAGACCAACGCTTCAACCGACAACGAACGCCATGCGCACCATTTAGTTGTGTTGCTGTAGATGTTTTTGGAGCATGGACAATTGTAACCAGACGGACTAGAGGAGGTGCAGCAAATTCTAAGAGATAGGCAGTCTTATTTACATGCTTAGCATTTAGAGTAGTCCACATAGAGGTAATAAAAGAAATGAGTTCCTCTTCTTTTATCAACGCTATACGCCGATTTTATGCACTTCTAGGCAAGTGCAAGAATTCCGTTCTGACAGAGGTTCGGACTTCGTTGGATGTACCGATACCCTGCAAAACTGTTACCACATATTCTTTTGACGACATCGATATTTCATTTCTAAGTACTCCCTTTTCCGAATCCAATGATATATAATATAGCCATATAGTATGTTTGACGATTAAATCTGACAAATATTGTTTCTGGTCACTGTACTATAGGTACCACCTTAAAATAATAACAGAACAATACAGTCAGAGAGTCGAGGGAGCTCAAACAAAGATAAAGCAAATAGCAAAGCGAATGTTAATACAAGGAGAATTGGTGAACAACATAACTATTCCATTGATTGCTTTCGTTCATTTAAATATCGTTCCGAACTATTCTAATTTTAGCATTAGAATAATTGACTGTTGCCTGCAGTTCAATTTGATCGTGATCTTGAAACCTATGTTTCATAACATTAGTCTGCTTCCATTTCAATCTGCACACAAACAGCTTATTGTCATACAATAGTTTTGATGTGATCTGTGTAGTAATAATTCCGTCTAAGTTTAATATGTTTGTTGTTTAGTGGATATCTATGGCGTACAAAGATGATCAAAAGTTTTTGTTCATGCATAAGCACTAATTGAATGCAAATGCTATATAATTGTAGCTTTTGCGCTTCTTGTAATATTTCGTAGCAAATCCGATCGGCTAACATACCATTAGGCTCATAACTTCATTTGGGGCATTTGCGGTATTTAATGTTGCATTCAGGAATTTGCATTATTCTGTATTTATTTTAAGTATTTAAATTCATCATTTGTTATATTAATTTATTGGAAAGGTAGATTGAAACTGTGGCTGATTTGGAAATATTAAACCAGGACGAGGCAGTTCAAAATATACTCGAGTCTGTAGGTATAAATCTGAGGATTTCATCAACGTCAAAGCGTACTATATCTAAGGCATTGATAGCTTATTTTTCGCGGGTGACTTTCAAGAAAGTCATATTAGACCAGTTCTTGCAAAAAGCAGAACAAGTTGGACTACAAACTCTGTTAGAATCAAATACAGGTGATTAATGAAACAATACATATTGGAATTAGTTCCAGTCAACAAGGTCTAATGTTTCTGACAGAAGCTGTTTGTGGACTTGATGAAATTTGTCAATTCATAATACAAATTGTTCCGTTGATGAATTACCTCACCAACGCTCAATCCGATAATTGGTCAGTTGAGAATGAACCTTGTGGACTTTACTTTCCAAAAAACAGTCAACAGATATATATGTCTTTCAGAGCAAATTTTAAATTGAATTGAAAACTGTTATTTCATTGATCAATGGGTTTATTTAGTCCCTACCGAATAAGTCTATGAGACCTTAAATATGCTTTCTGTCTGGCAAATCAATGTTCGATACCTATTTTTTTCATCATTAATTTTTTGCGCAGATGTCAGGTATCAATCGGGACCTATAAAAGATAAATGATAAGGTTCCCGCTTAAATCATTTTCCTACCAGCAAAACTGAGTTCTCGTTGTTAATTCTTTACAAAGGTAAGAAAGTTTTATTTATTTATATTTAGATATACACATTTAAGATTAAAATGAAATAATACTTAAAAAAATATTTTACGATATAATTCAAGAAATATAATATATCAATTTGATTCTTTATTTAATAGGATTGATCATAAGTAAGTCAACAAGCAGTACGTACTGCATAGATCCATATAAATAGCATTTTGCGTCTGTCCCAAGTCAGGAGCCTCTGGCCTTTGTTAGTCTTGTATTATTTTAATTTAAGTTTCTTGTGTACAAATTGGAAATTAGTATGGCGTTCATTATCACCGAACTAGTATATATTTGTTTAGGGGCCAGCTGAGGGACGCCTCCGGGTGCGGGAATTTCTCGCTACATTGAAGACCTGTTGGTGACCTTCTGCTGTTGTTTTTTTAATTGGTCGGGTTGTTGTCTCTTTGACACATTCCCCATTTCCATTCTCAATTTTAGTTAATTAAAATAGAATTCACGAATTAATTTCAGCAATTTACGAAACAGGAATACTTGTACTTTGTCCAGAGATCATATTATGTATTGTAATTGTGTCTAATTAGTGTATTGTAAATTATTTTGATCAAAGAAAAAAGAAAAGAAAGTGAAATTAAAAACATCATTTTCCTACCAGCAAAACTGAGTTCTCGTTGTTTATTATTTTACAAAGGGTCGTTAGGCAGATCCCAACCTAGCACTACTGAGCTTTTCCCCAGAACATCAAAAAGGTTTGCTGCAGCATTAGTGGTATTTGTCACTGAAAGTCTGAAGGCTTGTTTGTTCGAAGGGCGCTAAGTTCCATTGTTTGTTGGTATTGGTCAAATAAATATGTTGGAGAGTTGTTTGGCCGCAGATCACTTAGTTCCATCGTCTGTTGGTATTGGTCAAATGAATATGTTGGAGAGTTGTTTGGACGAAGGACACTAAGCTCCATCGTCTGTTGGTATTGGTCAAATGGATAGGTTGGAGAGTTGTTTGGACGAAGTGCACTAAATTCCGTCACAACAGTAGTTCAGAATAGTTTTTTACCTGCTAGTGTTACAAACAAAATCTTACAATATTTATCATCAAATGATAAAGTCGATTTATCTGGTTGTGATTTTTATTTACCAAGAACATATATTCTGAAGGTGATATCTGCATAAACTTTTTTTTAGGAGGGGGCAACATGTTCTGATCGATGATGGGAACCGGACAAATTAGTGGATAATCGACTTACTTTTTCTGTGAGCAGAAACATCAAACTAAAATCTGTCAAACTGTATGGCAGTCCGAGTGAATTGTTTATTCACTGTCTCTCTACGAACATAACGGGGATCTAATCCAGAATTGCACAACACGGGTTTTGTTCCAAACAACTGTTTTCCCAATTGTATTTGCAAGGAAAAGGTCTTTAAGACCAGAAACAAAGTATACTTAGGTACATTTTAAGGAGCTATCGAAAATACAAAGCGCACTAAACTATTCAGCCGGGGTGAATTATTCAACCCTTTTCTCTATAATGCTGTTAACTTTTGAGGAGAGAATAAAAGAGCTCACACACATCTGGGACAATCTATCTGATAAAGAAAGACGTGCTGTGTCACTGAACATGGACTATGTTACAAACGTTCTTTTTAATTGTCCGTCGGAGAGAAGACTGTCAAAAGAAGCTAGCGTTTTTGTAGCTGGATTATTCATACAATGGTAGGGAAATACTTATTACTGTGGATGGATAGCTGATATGGATCATATAGCAGATGAACTGTGGTTGATTATGGCTGAAGATCCTTAAATTCCGCTAACTTTCCTCATACCGGCACTTCGTGACAGAGAGGGATTTTATAGTGGAGAAGTCATCATCCAAACTATCGAAAGACGGTCATATGTTGCGACGAGGGACACAAAGTTCCGTCACAACAATATGGTGGAGGACCCAGGCATGTATAAAAAATAGGATGAAAGTACTTCATAAGTTAACATAAGCAATATTTGAAATATAAATGCATGTGTTAAAGTCAATTGATAATGTTATATATTATTAATCTGTATGATTTATGCACTGAGATATTTTATGATACGAAAAGAAAAGAATAACATTTCAATCCTTGTTCCTAACAGCAAATTGAGTTGTCTTATTTATTTCATTAAAAAAGGATATGTAGTCCCCAGATGTAAAGACATATATCTACCTACAAGAACCGTAGGAGAACTGAGCAAATGAGAGAAGGGAAATACACACCCTCCCTGTAAACAACAAAAACCGTAAAATCCCCGTCACAACAATATGGTGGACGCAGAAAAATAGTCTCAAATGGAGATTATTCCAAGTATAAACATGATATTATATAATTAAAACAAAATCGATGCAATATTTGTAACAGATTGATGTAAGATAATTTCTTAAAGACTTTCATTTTTGTTTTACCTACAAATCTGAAAATACACCAACAGAACAGTAACAATCAACACAAACATAGAAATGTGAAATGAGGTATTTAGAGAGCATTATAATGTACCCCCACACTATAGTGGCATTCTTGAATGGGACTTGTCAATTGAAGACAGAGTGCGCTAAATGTACAAAATGTACATACAAATCTTAAATAATAACTGGAAGTTTTACGTTAAGGTAGCGGCAGAGTGTCACAATAAATCTAGAAAGTGATCAACTGAAAATGTGAACCTTTATGGAAAGATAAAAAGAAGATGTGGTATGATTGCCAATGAGACAACTATCCACAAAAGACCAAAATGACACAAGCATTAACAATAATAGGTCACCATACGGCCTTCAACAATGAGCAAAGCCCATACCGCATAGTCAGCTATAAAAGGCCCCTATAAGACAATGTAAAACAATTTAAACGAGAAAACTAACGGCCTTATTAAATAAAAAAATGAACGAAAAACAAATATGTAACACATAAACAAACGACAACCACTGAATTACAGGCTGACCATTAGCCATTGCTAGATTCTAATCCAAAACCACAACATGTCGAAATTCTTTCTACGAAAAAGCTATGCAGAAGCTGTAAGAGGAGTATCAGAAGAAAAGGATCAGGCGAAAAATGAGCAAAACTAAATACAGCTGTACATGTCAGCCCGAGTTGGACACTTGGTAATATGCAGGCACCAGCAGCAACTTTTGTAGTGGTAGGAATGAAGCTGTTCGAGGATCAGCATCTAACAGCTATAAAAGGGGCATCAGTTTTGTTGCTGACTGGTAATGACCAGAAGAAGGTCAAATTGTTTAGACCCGAAATTAAGAAGTTATTTGAGTCAAGAGGATTAGACTCTAAAATTGAATGGGACAAAACCAAAATGCTTACTTAATTCATGGATGTTATTCCGATTGAGGTAAACTACAGTTTAAGGAACAACACAGTTTCCAAACTTGTGTGTAAGCGCACATGTCAGTAACTTTCATATTGTATTTTGTTACTTGAAGGGACACATCATTATAATGAATATTATTTCCTGGTTGTATTTTATCAATTAATTAATTAATATTTTGTTTAAAAGGTACAACAGTTAATTTTCCAATGCAATTTTAGAATAATCCTAACTGTTTATTGATTATAAGAGAATTATTGCATCCATACAAAGTTGATTTATATTAACTTAAATTAAAATTATTTTAGTAAGTTTGGATGCAAAACTGAGAAATTATCATAGATGTTTTATAGTTGTGAATCAAGTTTTAATTATGAACCTAGAACTAAAATCCTAACATAAAAATGTATTCCAAATTATAAATATTTCTTTTCTTAAAATTGAATCTTAAAGATAAGTGATGCAATAAATTCCATTTTTCACTTAACAATTGATTTCTATGAAACATCAAAGATTCTTTCTATGCTAGTGTTATATATCTGTGTTTCAAAAGTAAGCAGCTCATGTTTATCGCATACGAGGTGCACAAAACTATCATCTCCATACCTTAAATGTGACTTTCCAGGGATGTGGGTGCGGAAACCCGCATTCATACAAAAAGTGATATGTGTTTCTGGAACAATTGTGGACGCACGAAACCACGGACTTCAGCTCCACGGTTGTAAGGGTAAGTTGTGAATGTGAGAGAGGGTGCGTTTCTGAGTGCTCCTGATAAAAAGATTATCTGTTATTGCCATTTCTTTACTCTACAGGTTTACTGCTGTGAAATCAGTGTTTTGTTCTTTTGTTAGGTCTATACTATTAAATGGCAATACATAATAAAGTGAAAATAATTCAGAAAATGAAAAGTTTTTAATTGGATTTATCGGATGAAGTGTGCCAGACTTTTTTTTAAATATCACCACAGGAGAACAGTGTAACAATTTATGTACAAAGAATATTGATTAGAGATCTTAACTCTATAAAAGTCTTTTTCAGTTTGGAAATATATACATATATAGGAGAGTAAATTTACTTGATAAATTTAATAGTATCATTTTATATAGCTTTCAGTACTTTAATTTTTTTATGTTCAAGATATAAGATTTTGCATGTGTAGATTTTAGTATCAGTAGTTCTAGAGAGTAATTTATTGTTTATTGACCACTGCTAAAAGACATTAAGAATTCTAATATAAATACATTCTGTCTAATTTAGAATTTTTATTTGGTAATTAAACGATCAGAGGTTTGATGCATAAGTAAAATTTAGAATATTGAATAATAAGCTGAAAATTCAGTTAATTTGATTAAAGAGTTTAGTTTGATAATTTGGGATCACTAGAGAATAGCATTTGTCATATAAACATCTATTGCTGGAATTTGATATTATTGTGAATCTGTCTTATATGAAATAAGTCGTATGCTTAATAAACGGTTATAATTAAATAATGGATTACCTTGATAAATATGAGAGTTAGCTATAGTGAACCAAGGCAGTACCCCCGTCTCATAGCTTCTTAGTAATGGTAGAAAAAACGTTGCTATACATAACTGTCAATAACTTAGTAACGTTGACATTATATGTAAGTACTGGTACAATTAATGTTCAAGGTCGCAACATTTATACTTGGATTGACACTTTTGTTGAAACATATGAATCCCTTGAAAAATAAATCATTTCATCCCAACCAAGATCATGCACACCAGTTGAATTTTAAATAAGAAATGTTCAACAGTGCCCTTGAATTTTAACACCCCTTCAGTCATGGTCTATTGACTTTGAACTTTTTTCATAGCTTACATGTTAAAGTTTCTGATCAGTCAGTTTAAGGGGAACCATTAATAGTTGGCCAATGATATTTTTGTGCAGTTGTATAAGCAATGGCACATCTTATTTCCATAGAGATAATTTGGTCCTGCCCCTTCAGTTATGGTCTATTGACTTTTAATTCTTTCCATAGCTTAAATGTTAAATTTCTGATAAGGTCAGTGTTTTGGGAGCCACCTATGGTAAGTCAATGGTATTTGGCATGTTATTATTTTTTACCTAAACTAACCCCTCAGTCATGGTTTAATAACTTTGGAATTTTTTCATAGGATACTTATTGTTTATTGTTAGGTTATTGTAAGTGGAAACCAATACTGTTAAGTCAATGATATTTGGTATGTAGTTGTCTTAGCATTGGAATATATAACGTTTCCACAAAGAATAGTGCATAAATATTTTTTGCAAAACCACGAATCAAGTATCCATGAAAACACAATTTTTCTTCAAACCTTCTGAAGCTATGCAGGAAGGAATTAAAAACATTTGTCAGGACCACAACAGTTCAATAGACAATTGTCCTGCCAAATTTCGATGTTATGGCACAAGAAATTGTGTCATATATTTCATTTTAATAAAACTCCGCGAGACCTGCATAACAGATACAAAATCATTTTAACTTGAGCAAGTCAACAGAGGATGTGTTGATACAGCTAAGAACATTGTGTCAACTCTTTAATACAAGCGAGTTGAAATACCAGCCGAGTGGTATACTCAAATGCTCTTTGAAGCAACTGGGCTCTTACACTGAAGAGGAAAGATTCAACACTTTAAAGACGGTAGTTGAGAAAAAGACTTGAGATTAATGAAAGGGGGAAACAAGTAAGCATCTTATACATTAGGCGTTGAGCAGGAAATGTAGATTGATTGATTGATTGTTAGTTGCTTAACGTCAAGTGTCAAACATTTCATGCTGCCTCAGGTCAAGAGGCCTTATGTCTAGTAATTATAGAGGCCTTCGGGGATGATTGTCGGGAAAACTTTTACTGCCACCGAAAAACGAGGGTAACATGGACTCCTAAAAGAGTTGTTGGGGTGGTTCTTAAAGTGCGGACAGCGTGGAAAACTCTTATCACGAGACATCGGATTTAATGCACCATTCGGACCGGACATGGTTCAAACTTGATACATCCCGCGTATCAAAACGACGCCCCATTTTAACAAGCGTTTTATTGCTGATAGGAAGAAGACCAAATATCATAAATGAAATATAAGTAACAATGCAATTTATTTTATACTTCTATTCTTAAATTACAAAAGTGGATTGCATGGTCATGAGTGTCAAGCACAGCTGTATAAGTTTTATATTATCCACTGATTTGACTGAACAGTGTTAAATTGATGCTATTTTTTGGAAAATTGAACATGTTGAAGATATTTAATGAACAGGTAAAACACATCAAAAAGGCTAGTTATTTCAAAAATGAGAAAAATCTTAACATGATGCTGATGTAATAACATTTCAGATGTGAAATCGGAAAAATAAACACTACAGAATATAATGGTTTTTTTTCTTTCTTACTCATACAAAATTGAAGATAGCAATGACGAAGATGAGTCTGGGCCTAGGCTTATGTGTCACTTGATTGTTAAAAGGTCAGCTGAAGGACGCACCGAGTACGGTTACGGGACTTTCTGCATTGAAGACCTATTGGTGACCTTCTGCTATTGTCTGTTCTATGGTCGGTTGTTGTCTCTTCGACACATCCCTGTTTCCATTCTCAATTTTATTAATTGAGGTAAGTAGGAAAACAATTAAGACTTTATAAAACTCTTCCCATATTCAGTTGACAAAGGGAAAACAAAAAATATCGAGGGTCGCATATGTTATACATAATAAATTCTGAAACTATTCATAGAGTAGCCATTGGTTCCACTGCAGCTTTTAACATTGAGAAAACGTCATACCAAAAAGAAATATTATTTAAACGAACTTTGAACACATGAAACCAATGAAAACCAGAACGACAAATAACATCGGACTTGATAAAAAAGAAATTTTTCAGAGAGCATTTACTTAAATGTCACAATTAATGGTTGACTGGTGTCATGATTGTGATGAATTAATTTTCATTTTTGCAGTGAGGCATCCATTTTAATTAAGGAACTAAGGTTTGGTCTAGATATTGAGTAGGTAAGATTCTTAACAAAGTAACTGCATATAACGATATGTGTATTTTAAATCAGTTAACCAGCCGAAGACAAACATTCAAATGAATATAAAATTGAATACAACATATACACAGTGATTCATGGAAAATTATATAGAAACTCCATACGGACTAGAAATCAAATATTCTATAGGCAATTATTTTAGTAGGTTTTTCAAATATTGGTTCATGAACATGATTATTTATCAGGAATTAATACAGAAAATTAAATAAAACATTCTTTTCCTGTGGCATACATGCCTTAAGTAATTTTGAAGACTTTTTTCATCCTCGTGAAATATGATTTTCTTGGGGTGCACAATCTTCGTATCTTCCTCAGGCATAAGATAAGGGAAATAAATTTATATCGTAACATAAACAAATGACTTACCATTTTTTAAAGGAAGAGAAAAAGGAAATGGGGGAAAAGCTAAAGTTAAAAATCTAAATACATGGCATATTGAAGAACCCAATATATTCAATTTTTGTTGAAATCAAACAGTTTAATTAAGGACCCGATTTGGACCAACTTGGACCCACAATAAAAAAAACCTAAGTACATGTTTGGATTCAGCATATCAAAGAACTGAACTGAACGAAACGCGCGTCTGGCGTACTAAATTATAATCCTGGTTTTTTTGGGAAAAAAAAGTTTGCTTCAAGTTTTTTTGAGAAAAAAATAATTTGTATTTGATTCTGAGAAAAAAAAAATTGTTTGTTTCACCCTCAGCTGCCACTATATGTAATGCTAAAATTGAAAGAAAAAAATTGTTTTCGACTTGTCGCAAAAAAAAAGATTTGTCCAGAAAAAAAACCATAGCCCCCCCCCCCCCCCCCCCCCTGAAAATCAAATGGTTGCTGCCTTAGTACTACATTGTATACAAATGGAACTACACTTGCACGGTATGGAGGGACACATATTTCTCTAAAATGAAGGACTAAGAAAATGAGGTAGGCAATACTGTATGTATTAATGATGCCCAAACACAACTTCCGGAAAATGATTCGATGATTGATAGTCAAACAGTTCAAAAAGAATCAAGACTATCCAGTGAGCTCAATCTTGCAAATCAAACAATAAAAGGTCTACACGATGAGATTGAAATTTTGTCTACAAAATCTACCAGTGGCATCGCCCATGAAAAATCCATTCTAAGAGTGCAAACTCAAAAGCAAAAAGTAAAATATACAAACCGCACAAGCTTTAACCGTGGAGTTTTGTCGTCATCGACTTTTAATTGAGCAAACGTCCATCACAGTTGATCATGTTGATAAAGAGCATATAAGCTAATTCAAGACATCACTTAGACAAAAACTAAAGCTCCAATTACGCAGCAATCAAACAAGCATATCATTAGATAACGTTCTTAGTTTGGGAAGTTCTTAACTAAAGCCATTAAAAAACACATTTGAAAGAAAATGTATCACACAAATCGGGGTGCTACCGTTTCTGATTTAGAGAAAAAGATTGCAGAGATCGCTTTTTAACAATAAAATCAACTATGAAATCAGCAAAATGACCAGCATAAAAATGTTTATCAAAGACAAATGCCATGCAAATAGTGAACACTGTTTTACGTGACAATAGCAGTTTTGCGAAAGAATTAGTGGCAACCTATCATACGCTGTTACACACAGACATCAGTAGTGGGCTACATTTACTATATTTTTAAGACATTAAATACCTAATTGGCATAATATTAATTGCCATAAAAGAGTATAGAAGGTATGGAGACCAGGAGGATAACACTATTTATTCAATGGTGACAGATATCATCAACAAGAGACAATAAAATTATCCGATGATGAAAGTGTAGGCACAAAAAGATTGGATAAATATGTTGGTGTCAGTAGGTGTTTGGATTTATACATTAATTGAGATTATAAAAAAACTATATTTTCAATAATCTGGTTTAATCCAACAATCAAATACTAGTGTGGTGTCGTGGGTGCTGCAGCCTGTAGCTCAATGCCATATAATTTGGTTTCGTTGTTGGCGACTTGTTAATCGGAATCAAAATTAAACCATTTTTTAGGGCAACTCAAATCAAGAGATCATAAGATCAAACCAGATGCTCCGCAGGGCGTAGCTTTATACGACCGCAGAGGTTGAACCCTGAACGGTTGGGGCAAGTATGGACACAACATTCAAGCTGGATTCAGCTCTAAATTTGGATTGTGATTAAATAGTTGACACAGCATAGGTTTCTGACACAGAATGAATGTGTTCTAATGAACTTAAAATTTTTGTTTTGCTGTTGAATATTAATCCTCTCAAAAAAATGTTTGAAGAAATTTTCTTTTTATTTATGAAATTTCAAATGAGAAAAATTGAACCCAATTTTTTAATCACATCCCCCTTTCCCTTCTTCCAAAACTAATCTCAATTAAAATATTCTAATGGAGTTTGCAACAATAACTACTCATTTAAATACATCATAAAATATTAAGATGTAAAAAAAAACTGCTTGTTATCACTGAATGGTAAAGATTATTTAAATTTATCAGTTGGTAGTAAAAAGTGAATATACATTGTATATTGTATATAACAAAGATTTAAGGTGATTCTGGACAAAGAAAGATAACTCCAATTAAAAAAATCTTGCAATTAGATATTTTTTGCTTACTATTCTGGACAAAGAAAGATAACTCTAATTTAAAAAAAAATTGCTATTTCACAATATTGTGAAATTAGATATTTCTTGCCATTGCACAATACTGTGCAATTGAAAAGACTTGCTATTGCACAATACTTAATATAATAATTTTAGATCCTGATTTGGACCAACTTGAAAACTGGGCCCATAATCAAAAATCTAAGTACATGTTTAGATTCAGCATATCAAAGAGGCCCAAGAATTTAATTTTTGTTAAAATCATACTTAGTTTAATTATGGACCCTTTGGACCTTAATGTAGGCCAATTTGAAAACGGGACCAAAATGAAGAATCTACATATACAGTTAGATTTGGCATATCAACGAACCCCATTTATTCAATTTTTGATGAAATCAAATAAAGTTTAATTTTGGACCCAGATTTGGACCAACTTGAAAACTGGGCCAATAATCAAGAATCTAAGTACATTTTTAGATTCAACATATCAAAGAACCCAACCGATTCATTTTTGGTCAAAATCAAACTAATCTTTCAGTCAGTTTAATTGAAGTCTGGAGCTGGCATGTCAGTTAACTGCTAGTAGTCTGTTGTTATTTATGTATTATTGTCATTTTGTTTATTTTCTTTGGTTACATCTTCTGACATCAGACTCGGACTTCTCTTGAACTGAATTTTAATGTGCGTATTGTTATGCGTTTTTTCTACATTGGTTAGAGGTATAGGGGGAGGGTTGAGATCTCACAAACATGTTTAACCCCGCCGCATTTTTGCGCCTGTCCCAAGTCAGGAGCCTCTGGCCTTTGTTAGTCTTGTATTATTTTTATATTAGTTTCTTGTGTACAATTTGGAAATTAGTATGGCGTTCATTATCACTGAACTAGTATATATTTGTTTAGGGGCCAGCTGAAGGACGCCTCCATGTGCGGGAATTTCTCGCTACATTGAAGACCTGTTGGTGACCTTCTGCTGTTGTTTTTTATTTGGTCGGGTTGTTGTCTCTTTGACACATTCCCCATTTCCATTCTCAATTTTAAGTTTAATTTAGGACCCTTTGGACCGTAATGTAGAACAATTTGAAAACATGACCAAAAGTTAAGAATCTACATACACAGTAAGATTCGGCATATCAAAGAACCCCAATTATTCAATTTTGATGAAATCAAACAAAGTTTAATTTTGGACCCTTTGGGCCCCTTTTTCCTAAACTGTTGGGACCAAAACTCCCAAAATCAATACCAACCTTCCTTTTATGGTCATAAACCTTGTGTTTAAATTTCATAGATTTCTATTTACTTATACTAACGTTATGGTGCGAAAACCAAGAAAAATGCTTATTTGGGTCCCTTTTTGGCCCCTAATTCCTAAACTGTTGGGACCTAAACTCCCAAAATCAATACCAATCTTCCTTTTGTGGTCATAAACATTGTGTTTAAATTTCATTGATTTCTATTTACTTAAACTAAAGTTATTGTGCGAAAACCAAGAATAATGCTTATTTGGGCCCTTTTTTTGCCCCTTATTTCTAAACTGTTAAAACCAAAACTCCCAAAATCAATCCCAACCTTTCTTTTGTGGTCATAAACCTTGTGTCAAAATTTCATAGATTTCTATTAACTTAAACTAAAGTTATAGTGCGAAAACCAAGAAAATGCTTATTTGGGCCTTTTTTGGCCCCTAATTCCTAAAATGTTGGGACCAAAACTCCCAAAATCAATACCAACCTTCCTTTTATGGT
Source organism: Mytilus edulis (assembly GCF_963676685.1). Classification (NCBI taxonomy): domain Eukaryota; kingdom Metazoa; phylum Mollusca; class Bivalvia; order Mytilida; family Mytilidae; genus Mytilus; species Mytilus edulis. The sequence goes on from NC_092354.1 coordinate 36,962,523, forward strand.
CATATACCTTGTGTTAAAATTTCATAGATTTCTATTCACTTTTACTAAAGTTAGAGTGCGAAAACTAAAAGTATTCGGACGCCGCCGACGACGACGCCAACGTGATAGCAATATACGACGAATTTTTTTTCAAAATTTGCGGTCGTATAAAAAATTCAGAAGCTTTCGGTAAGACAAAGTAAAAGACCGAACAAACCTAATTGATCTGAAGTGCTGCAACAGATTTATAACAATTCTACAGTTTCATGGTCTTGAATCTAGTGGTACATATCTCAGAATAAATTCATTCAGGATGACATTTATGAGGTTATTCACTCCACAAACTTTATATAGGATGATCATAAGTCAAAAAGTAGATGTTTCATACGTGCTGCTTAGATGTATATAAATAGCATAGTTAATTGATATAGAATTCAAGAATTAATTTCAGCAATTAACGAAACAAGAACACTCGTACTTTGTCCAGATGTCATATTATTTATTGTTAATGTGTCTAATTAGTACATTCTAAATTATTTTGATCAAAAAGAAAAGAAAAGAAGATTCAATTAAAAACATCATTTTCCTACCAGTAAAACCGAGTTCTCGTTGTTTATTCTTTTACAAAGGGTCGTTAGGCAGATCCCAACCTAGCACTACCGAGCTTTTCTCCAGAACATCAAAAAGGTATGCTGCAGCATTAGTGGTATTTAGGTTTCGTCACAACATAGTTAAGAGAAATATTTTCCCTGCTGGTGTTACAAACAAAATTTTACTATATCTATCATCAAAAAATAAAGTAGATTGTTTTGGTTGTGACGTAATTTCTTTACCAAGGAACATAGATTTGTAAGTTAGTATCTGCATAAAACGCAATAAAACTTTTGGCAATAGGTTCTGATCCATCATTGGAACCGGACAAACTTGTGGAAGATCGACTTACTTTTTCTGTGAACAAAAACATCAAATTAAAATCTGTCAAACTGTATGACAGTCCGAGTGAATCGTTTATCTATTCACTGTCTCTCTACGAACAGAACTGAGATCTAATACAGAACTGTTTCCCAATTGTATTGCCAAGGAAAATATATTTAAGACCAGAAATAATGTACACTAAGTTGCAATAAAAACAGGACCAGCAAGTTACAGTATAAAGTTTGAGAATTTTCAAAAGATGTGGAATGATGTCATTTATACCTAGCTTAGGAAAGAAAAGAACTCCAAACATTCCAGGTTCAAGATAAAAAAAAATACCATGCTTTAAACACAGTTTGAAAGGTATTAAAACAAGAATTTGGATGAGAAAAAGTAGACAGAACCCTGAGAAAAAAGGCTCTGACTAAACTGAGGAATACAGTCAAAAAGGGAAAGAGAATAGGAAAAGGCAGGGATCAAAAGTCTAAGCAAAATTACCTGTACAAAGGTCTGATTAGATTTACCTTTATAACTTCTTCCGTTGTATGTCATTTGATTTTCTTTGTTATATATTCATCAATGACTTTCATGTTAACGTTGATTCTGACATATTCTTATTTTAATGTTAACAATTGACCGTAGCCATTAGTTTTATCCAATGATTTACTCATCATTTCTGAAAAATTCTCTATCAAGACGAAGTATTCAATGAATCTCGATTAATAGGATAGCGGTGATAAGCCAAAGACAACAGTGGTGAAAATGATTTGTATGTAGAATGCATGCATATTATAGGCAAGAAGCATAACGATTATTTTATTGTCCTTGCAAAATGTGTTTGTCAAAGTTAATGATGGTCAACACCGATTCCAACACCTCTATGAGGACAGACATCACCTCTTCATTTCAAATTGTTAATAGATGAACCTAACAAAATCGATCTGTGTACAAAGACACCCAACTTATACATTGGATCTCTCTGAGAAAACCAATGCTCAGGAAAAGCCAACTGGAATTCCAAAAATTGTAAGCCAATTTGTTCATAAAATAACTTTTGATGAGAAATGAAAAGCTTTCAAGAGACAAGTTATTCGTTTCGTATTGAAGACGAATAAGTGTCGACTACAGGTACATCTTTAAAATAAAATCTGCCAAAAGATGTGTTTATGTATGATATATATCAAATTGAACGTAACGAATTTAAACAGTTTTAACCTTCAATTCCTCCAATACTGAAGTCAGACGTTGAAGAATCAATATCAAAGATACATTAAAATCATTTCAACGGAGAATGTAATCTTACTAGAACAGAAATACAATCGTATCGGGCTATGGATTTTTTTGGAAAAAAGTTTGTTTCCAGTTTTTAGTGAAAAAAATAGTTTGTTTTTGATTCTGCTTGTTTCAACATCATCTGTCACTATATGTAATGCTACAATTGCAAGAAAAAAAAATGTTTTAAATTTGTTGCGAAAAAATAGTGGGTTTTTTTTTTGCCGCAGGCGAAAAAAGAAATTTATCCACAAAAATCCATAGACCCCCCCTCTCAATTCAATCCGCAAACAAATAACTTTTTATCAAAAAATATTTTTGATGTGATCTGTATAGAAGCAATTCAGTCACTATGATATATTTTTGTTATTTTATGTATATCACATACATTTCTCGCAGGGAACTTCTATGTAAATTCTGATTCCTTTGCTGAAATAATATCTATGCATAACTATGCTTAGAAAGGACAATATATGTTATGAGTTTCCGTTATGAGAAATTGAAGAAAAGCATTAGCGTTATGAATTCGTATACACTGTACATCCTCAACTGCTCCATATTATCAGGAAATCAGTGTTTGTTATATTCGGAAATTTATCTTAAAAATAAGTGTTCTGCTTGAAGAAAATGCTAACAGAAAATAACTTTGATGTTCATCTGCATTTCATCAATCGTACTTGCGAAAACATTACGAGATGTTGTAACACTGGTGATTAAATTAAATTCACTTCAAATGTAAACAGAATACTACGTTCAGAAAAGTCGAGCAAGATCAAACAAAGAAATACAACAACTATCAAAGCGAATGTCCATATAAGGAGATTCGGTGACGAACATAACTATTTATTTGATTGCTTTCATTTAAAAATCGTTTCCGACTAATTCTACTTTTTTGCATTATAATAATTGGCTTTTGTCTGCAGTTGAATTTGATCGTGAACATCTTGAATCCCATGCTTCATACATTTGTACTCTCATTTCAACCCGCAAACAAAGAACTTTTTATCATAAAATATTTTTGATGTGATCTGTATAGTAGCAATTAAGACACTATGTCATATATTATTTAATGTATATCACATACATTTCTCGCAGGAACTACCATTTAACTTCTGATCCCTTTAATTAAATACAATAATCTGGTGAAACATATGACGACAAAATCACGATTTCAATTTCCTATACCATATTTATCAATTCTTGATATTTTCAACTCAATAGCATATACTTACAACTCAGAGGTATCAAAACAGGTTTTCTGCTTTTTGAAGCTGGCTCATCATGCTCATTACATTAATCGTATGTACATTGTTAATTATCAATTCAAACCATGCAACAGCATTTGCATAGATGTTAATGTAAAGCATTCATTTCATGTAACATTGAAATGGTAAATGTTTAAAAGAAAAATCATACTTTGTTGGCTTTTTGTTGTTTTGCACATTGTAGAAGTACCTCTTTCGTACATTACCGGTTCCCATTCTTATTCTATTTATATTGATCACCTAAAATGTGGATAATTACTATTTACACATGTACATCTGGTGTAAAATTTATCTGCATTTGCTCAAGCATTTCCTTTTGCTCTCTTGCCAAATTTCTGTCGCTGTCGATCCCAGAGTTGAAAGTATCCTTCTCCGGTATCAGCAGAATGACTTCCTGATCTGGTGTAACCTCAGACATTGAAGGCAGCTTCCTGCTATATTGATTGATTGTTGGATGCTTTACGCCGCATTAGCACAAAAAGGCTTTATCGCGGCGAGAGCTAATTCGAATATTTTTACAATTTAAAGCATATTTTTAAAATAAGACAAAAAGTCCTTCAATACACTAAAATTCTTGACTAAAGCAAATTGATTATATACAAATAAAAATCAACAGTAAAATAACGTGATAAAAATTAAAATCGATTTAAATATAATAACATTTTTATATTTTATAATAAATTCCAATTTCTTTTAAAAAAGCAACAATATTTGTAAATGGAACATTATTAAATAAATCATACATATTATTGACATTGAAATGCTTCTTACGAATATCAGCAAAGTCAATACAATTAATTAAAACATGTTTAATAGTATTACACAGCAGCCACAAATCATATCACGTGTTTGTTTTTGTTCTCTTCTCATTGTTAAATGTGTTGATCTATGCAGTGTAGATACTATTCTGTACGCTATCCGGAAGTCGCGATTTTCGAAGTGAGGATTTCAAACTGCCTAACAGAACGGTTTTGTTTTGGTGCTTTTTCTCATCATTTGTTAACTCCTATATCTATAAAGTGCTTTGCACATCTTAAATGTATATATAGCATCATAGATATGAGTAACTGTAACAAAAACATGCAGCAGAATATAAAATATACGTGTGCATCACATCAACTTCATAGCAAAAAGTGAAATCGATTGACAATGTTGCTCTCGTAGTACAAAGCAAATAATCTTTTATTGTAAATATTTGCATCAGTTTACAGTTAAATTTATACTGTTTCAATATTCATACCGTATTTAAGTAAAATGTTCGTATTTCTAATAAAAAATATGCTTTCCTTGAGGATCCCAAAATAAATTACTGTACGATCAGTCCAAAACTGACTGTATTCTAGAAGCGATTTCCGATTTTTTGTCTGTATGACCAGTCGTGATTTTGAAGAAAAAAAACAACAACAAATGGAAGTTTTTAACGACCTTGACTGAAAAACAACGGCAATTTGATGGTATATACGTGTCTATGTGATATTATGATTGTGTCCATGGAACTATAACGTGTAATTTCTTTCATCGGACAATATAAATATATTTCTGATGATTTTTGTAGACAGCAAAATAATTATATTTTTGTTCCGTCATTGTTACTTAGAATCAAATGCCTAAAAGGCAATACATGATTCGCTTGTGGACTTAGTATTAGTGTGTCGTTGCATTTATCTGTTTAACTATTACATTTTTAAAGACTATTTACACCGTCTGCCGTTGACAAATTGGTGATAACATACATCAAGCCTGTCTCTTTTAAAATGACAAAAAAATAGATAGAGAAAGCTTTGTTTAAAAACTTTAGGTATTGAGGAAAGAATTAACGAAATTATACCCCGCCACTTCTATAGTCTATGTTTTGGAAAAAAAATAAACCACCAGAAAACTAAATTATAGGTGCACAGATCCATCATTTAATAACGAATATGAGGTGTTTTATTAATATATGGTAAGTTTTGGAAAGTTGCGTATAGTAAACGGGTACCACTCAATATTGAAGGTAGTGAAAAAGTCCTTATCATGGGAAAAGAAAACCGATGAATTTTCGAAAATTCAAAATAAGAGGTGCCTAGTTGAATTAAATGATAAGGAATCTGAAAAAAGATTCATTAAGTTATGACAAGTGTCTGAAGGAAGTTGTGGATATAAAATAGGTATGCCCAATATCAGGTTATGTCAAAGTCCGTATTTGAAATATAGAAACATCAAAAATATTTTTACCAAAAATACTAAAAAGAAGGTCCATAATACATTAATTGATAAAAAATGGAGCAGTTTTAGAAAAGTGTCACGGTTGGAAATACCTGATGGGTGCCCCCATATAATGCAATGTTCAAGTCCGTATCTTATATAAAGAAACCCCATAAAAGATTTTTTAATAAAATTCGAAATACATTCCATTTTTAGTATATAAATAAGGCCGTTAATTTTCTCGTTTAAATTGTTTTACATTGTCATTTCGGGGCCTTTTATAGCTGACTTTGTGGTATTGGCTTTGCTCATTGTTGAAGGCCATACGGTGATCTATATTTGTGAATGTTTGTGTCATTTTGATCTCTTGTAGACGGTTGTCTCATTGGCAATCTAATACCGAATCTTCTTTTTTTATATTATCATTTATGATACGGAATCCGAGAAAAAATAATTAATAGTTATACCAGTGACGGATTCAAGAAAAATGGGATCCGGCTGTTTGAAACTCTTTTTTTTAATTTTCAATGCATTTGTATGGGGACATATATTTGGAATCCTCTTTTCTCCTGTATTGGACCCCCTCTCCATTTAAAAATGTCTGGAAACCCCAATGTATATTAAGTTGTTTATGAGGAGATGACCTTACAGAACCGGCGAAACATGTTGTACCGGTCCAACAGACGAACTGAAAGACGGACTTCATTATCACTATAAACCACCGCTTTATCAAGTGGTGTACAATTGAGTGTGAAAGAGACAGATCTACATCCAAAACAAAAGTGAAGGAACTGTGATCAATTATAGGCTACAGTACGGCCTCGAATGTTTGTAAATACATGCATTTTTATAAAACAATTACATCTGTGTGTTTGTACAATTTTAGGTATAACGGAGGACATTTCTGAAACTTAAATAAACAAACAAACCTTCCTCTTATTTCAGCAACATTCAAACACCCTTATACCTAATGTAGTAAGTCGAGTACACCCTATCAAGCTAAAACATGTTTGATAAGTTTTCAGGATGTGAATTTATTAAAATATATCTGTGTTATTAAGAAAAATGCAATCTTCTAATGTATCGTAAATAACTTTGAAATCACTACTAGAATACAGTGAAATAAAGACTGATCATACAGTTTCAAAATATACAAGCGAGTCTGATCGTACAGTGAGAAATTCAAACAAGTGTAATTTTCTTATTTCTGGCTTCAAAGATCTGGCTGAAACTTTTACCACCACTTAAAATATACTTTATTTTGTAAATTAAGTCTGGTTTTCACGTTAATTTGTACAGTAAGGGTGTAAAAAGATTGTTTTTAGGTTCACCGACTGATTTTCCTTAGTGATGCACTTGAAAATCTCTTGATTAAGGCAAAGATACGAATAATGAATGTGCTAAATTTAATTATAAACCATTTGTGAATATCGATGTCAGCTGAATTAATCATTAAGCAATGTACAGATGAACATCTTACCGTTTAATATAGTATATCCAACAAATTTAAAACGTGATTCAAAAAGTTCTCGCTTCGATAATCGCGACTTCCGGATAGCGTACAGAATAGTATCTACACTGTGCTATGACCTATCACGGAGTTAGTGATTAATTTAATTTGCAAAATATTACAAATGCATTTTTGTTCATTTTAGTAAGTTCAGTAATCGTTTTATTTACTTTGATTAAGAGTTTTCATTGTTCACCTTTGTTACACGCAGACAAATTCACATCGTGTTATCTTAACTAACGAACTACACACGCATTATCGTTATTTTAATGACTTTTCAATATTTTACGAATGTCAAGAAGGTGTTATTATTTTTGTATATGTATTAAAACTTTGTTTATTTTGGTATAAATACACGAGATAACCTTGATAGCATGTTGATACGTCATACTTTATTTAAAGACAAAATGTATTATGGAACACAATAAGTTCCACTTTTAGGCGTACAATTATGTCTTTCTAATTAATAAGTTTATTTTTTTAAAGCCCAATTTACATTGGAAATTGTAACTATTATACTTTTTATTTTATTTATTTAATCAGTTAAATTAATAATTTCACTTAGATCATGTTTTTATGATTCTTTATTTGTATTTCAGTTTTTACCACACACACATGTATGTAGCCACATCATCATAGATCAACTGATCTAAAATCACATGTAGTTACTATATCACGGGTAAACTAACTGTAAGGCGGCATTGCCAATGCAGAATAGTAAAAAAAATCCAGGTTAAAAGGCAATCAATTCAACATGTCCGAATCAGACGATTCGTCAGAATCACGTCGAAGAACGTTCACCGAGAAAGAACAACAACAGTTTGAGGATGAATATTCCAAAAGAAACAAACACATATGCAAGGCATATGATCAACTAGCATTCGAAGAAAGGTCAACAGTTTCATCAAGCAGTTTGAAATCATCATTAAGATCATGTACAAGCTCTCGCTAAAGTCAAATGAGCTCAGTCATATTACGAACAAGAGCAAAAGCAAAAGTTGCAACAACAAGAGTAGTGTAGTATCACTGAACACCCGAAGCCCCTTGAGTGTGGGTGCATAATTATAACCCCTCCTTCAAATGGGGCCATAAAAATGAGGGGGTTATACAATATTGGGGTCAAAGTTTTTTTTCTTTTTAAATAAGGGGGTAAACATTTTGCGGTGTAAGTGTAAGCACTTTATAAATGTATACTTTTAAACACTCTAATAATACACTGATGCAATGCGAACCTCCTCACCCTATTTTGAATAACTGTCACTCCTTATAGATTTTACACTAAAAGCATTAGCTACATAAATAGATGCTCCAACACCTGTGTGAACCCCCTCCTATATACTCTTTATCAAAAACAGGTGCCTAAGCATATGACAAACCCAATCCTTTACCGGAACGCATTGTATTTTTTTTTCAAGAAGCACAAGTTAAAACAGATGTCATAAAACCTTAGCTCACCACTCCTAAATGCACTGTCATTAACCAGTGAAAAAGCACACGTTAAAATCATATAAACAGGTGTCTTTTAACACTTATACAACCACTCCTTAAATATACTATAGGTGTTTAAACATCTGTGTAACCCACTCCTTTTAAATGATTCAACACCCGAAGTTGGCCCATCCTTATATACCAAGAAGTATAAATAGTTGTGGGTTCTATTTAAGAAACAAATAAAATCTTGTAGCTACTAAACTATGATGCAAGTATGATTTTTTAATGTGTCTAGTTGTTGTTTACGTTCGATATTTTCCAGTATGAGCAAATGACTTATTGAAATTAACGTAATGTATTCTTTGAGCAATTCATTTCTAGTATTGAATGTGTTATTAAAAAAAACAATACAAATACAAGTACAGATACTTTATTTTCATAATGTTATAATGTTCTGCCTTCTTGGCTTTTCTTTCTCCAACTGGATTATCATACCCTGCAAGATGTGAACAATGTTAGTATGGTTTTCCTCCATTTTCCTTATTACTTGTTGTAACTGTTTTATCTGGGAGGATTTTTCCCCCAACACATCGGTTTAATCATGTTTGTATGTCTATCCAGTTGTTCTCTTAAAAACAAATATTATATAATTAAAAAGAACAAAGCAGACATATATAAAACAAACACTGATCCAACAAAACAGTTATATCATTGTCTATTAATTTAAGACAGAAAACGCATATTGAAAAAATAACACCTCTATCCAAAAATTATTTTTACCGTAAAGTGTTATATATAATTGAAACCATGTATAAAATGATAAAGAGAGATAACTCGATATTTTTTTACTATAAACAATGTAGTTGTGTGTATCTGTATCGTTGATGGTTACAATATCTTTTCCTTTTAAAGCTTTTTTCTCTATTTTTCTCACTGTAACACTCTTACAACGTTCAAAAATAATCATTGATTATCAGCCAGAGAGATTTTTTTGTGTTCAGCGCTTAATCTTAAAGTATCCTACCCCCTTTTTTACTTGTAATAATGATTAAGGTCATATCTCGTGTTAGTTTCATATGTTTAATAAATATACTACGTAATGACATTAAATCTTGATTTTGGTTTTTTAAAAAATGAAAAAAAAACAATCAAAAGCAACTTACCTTTTCATCTTTTTGTCATCATCTTTATCCTCTGTTAACTGTCTTTTTACCCTTTTTGCTGAATAAAAAAAAATCATATACAATATATACAAAATATACAAAATTGATATATGATTGGTTGTTGGCAAATATTTCATGTATATTAGGTCAAAAATAAATTAATAATAAACACAATAGATAGGTTTTGTAATCAGGAGGTCCGCGGGAGATCAAGATCTGAGAAATTTAGACTACCACGGGAAATGAGGGTATATTGCATAGGGACAGACATTTAGCCTTGCAACAGGTCACCTATACGGTTTCTTAACGTGCCACAAGCGTGACACTTTCTTTACACGTGAGATCATATTTATCGGCCCTATCCTGACTGGACGTAACTGCAAATTTGTACATCATATACCAACAATTCACATAACTAAAACTTACCAAGTTGTAATTTTTTTTTCAGGTGATAAAAGTAAACTCTCTCTTGAAGAGTCCACCTCGTAGAATCTCTTTACACCACTGCAACATTAACGTCAAGTTCTGACTATCAACGAATGGTTAATTTTTATGTTTGTTCTTGGAATGAAAATGAACTAAAAAAATAGGTTTTTACATAAATGTTAACACATTCCCAGTTTTGTGAAAGGGAAACTTCTCTTTCCTTTTTTTAACTGTATTCCTCAGTTTAGGCGGAGCCTTTTTCTCAGGGTTCTGTTTATTTTTTCTTATTCAAATTCTTGTTTTAATACCGTTCAAACTCTGTGTTAAAAGCTGTTTTTTTTTCATCTTGAACCTGGAATGTTTGTAGTTCTTTTTTTTCCTAAGCTAGGTATAAATGACATCGTACTTAGTACCACATCTTATGAAAATTCGCAAACTTTATACTGCAACTTGCTGGTCCTGTTTTTATTGCAACCTAAGTGTACTTTGTTTCTGGTCTTAACAATTTTTCCTTGGCAATACAATTGGGAATCATTTGTTTGGAACAAAACCCTTGTTTTGCAATTCTGTATTAGATCTCCGTTCTGTTCGTAGAGAGACAGTGAATAAATAAACGATTCACTCGGACTGCGATACAGTTTGACAGATTTTAATTTAATGTTTCTGCTCACAGAAAAGGTAAGTCGATCATCCAAAAGTTTGTCCGGTTCCCATGATGGATCAGAACCTTTTGCCAAAAAAATACCGTTTTATGCACATATCGCCTTCCGGATCTATGTTCCTTGATAAAGAAATAACGTCACAACCAGAAAAATCTACTTTATTATTTGATGATAAATATAGTAAGATTTTGTTTGTAACACCAGCAGGTAAAATATTTCTCTGAACTACTGTTGTGAAGAAACTTAGTGTCCCTCGTCCAAACAACTCTCCAACATATTCATTTGACCAATACAAACAGACGATGGAACTTAGTGCCCTTCGTCCGAACAACCCTTCAGACTGTCATTGACAAATACCACTTATGCTGCAGCATACATTTTTGATGTTCTGGAGAAAAGCTCGGTAGTGCTAGGTTGGGATCTGCCTAATGACCCTTTGTAAAAGAATAAACAACGAGAACTCAGTTTTGCTGGTAGGAAAATGATTTTTTTAATTAAACTTTCTTTTCTTTTTGATCAAAATACTAATTAGACACATTTACTATAAATAATATATAATATGATGTCCTTGTTTAGTAAATTGCTGAAATGAATTCTTGAATTCTATGTCAACTTACTGTGCTATTTATACGGATCTATGCAGTACGTACAAAACGATATACATAAAATAACAAAAATATTAATTAATGGTGGGATTGCTCCTTTACATATCACATAAAAATTATTGTATGATAATGAGCTTTTTGTTGGCGGGCTGTGATGAAAACAACAGAAATTAATACATAAATCTTTTGATTCACGAAAAAAACACCAATATTATCTTAATAAAATAAACACCAATGGATGCAATCACAGAGGCTTGTCTGAAAATCGATCAGACGAACTGGGTTTCGAAGTTGGCCACTTTGTCGCATTTACAATTGCCCCTTCCGAATGGTTTACAACCTCCGATTGTTGATAACGCCTGTTTATATACTTTGGATGTTACTAGAATATTTTTGCGGTTTTGGGTCTGCGGATAGCCATAACGGGAGGTGATGGGAAAATCTCTTTTAAGGAAGGATAATGTTCAAGAAGACACCAGTTATGTTATATTATACGCAGGTGAATGAAAATAATTTCGTTGTTAAGTATACTTCTTCTTCTGTCTGTATAATCTTCCGTTTAGGAAAAGCAAGAAAATTCTTGCATGTAAATAAAACTAATCACATTGTCTGTATTTATGTATTATTCATTATTTTATTACACAGTATTTATAACAGTGCATTTTATAATACAAAAATTACCCTAAGCGTTTTACAACATATACATCCACATATATTAGTATTAACAATAAAATATAAAAGCCTATGTTAAGAAATCTTAAAATACAAACAAATAAATCTTGCACAGTTATTATTTTGATTTATTTCATATCCAGAAATCAACGCCACTTTGCTTATTTGAATATTATACTAAAGAAATCGGATACGGGTCACGGAAATTACATTAAAATGATAGGGAATTTTGAAAAAATGTCTGTTTTTATTTTAATTTAAGTGATAGACAGGTTGCCGGGGCAGAAAATGAATATACACAACAATATACACCATTTAAACGAAACATAATGACTGTTGTTGCAAAAATACAGGTTCCTGAGCTATTTTAAAAATCGAAGAGAGAGGCCTATAATATTGCAGTGTAAAATACAGGCTAAAATGGCGGAAACGTCAAATTTGCAAACTTCGTGTTGAAAATTGGCCTACAAGGTCTTTACAAAAACAGGTTGCCGGGGTGAAATTTGAAACTTGAATTTCCAAAGAATAAGCAAGTCCAAACCTTGTATGTGTAGTCGTTGAACTTTAGGTTCCCACGTAAAATTAAAATGTCACTATTTCAAGAACAAACTCACGAAAGCACGGAAAATTCACTGAATCTATGCAGTACGTACAAAACGATATACATAAAATAACAAAAATATTAATTAATGGTGGGATTGCTCCTTTACATATCACATAAAAATTATTGTATGATAATGAGCTTTTTGTTGGCGGGCTGTGATGAAAACAACAAAAATTAATACATAAATCTTTTGATTCACGAAAAAACACCAATATTATCTTAATAAACACCAATGGATGCAATCACAGAGACTTGTCTGAAAATCGATCAGACGAACTGGGTTTCGAAGTTGGCCACTTTGTCGCATTTACAATTGCCCCTTCCGTATGGTTTACAACCTCCGATTGTTGATAACGCCTGTTTATATACTTTGGATGTTACTAGAATATCTTTGAGGTTTTGGGTCTGCGGATAGCCATAACGGGAGGTGATGGGAAAATCTCTTTTAAGGAATGATAATGTTCAATAAGACACCAGTTATGTTATATTATACGCAGGTGAATGAAAATAATTTCGTTGTTAAGTATACTTCTTCTTCTGTCTGTATAATCTTCCGTTAAGGAAAAGCAAGAAAATTCTTGCATGTAAATAAAACTAATCATATTGTCTGTATTTATGTATTATTCATTATTTTATTACACAGTATTTATAACAGTGCATTTTATAATACAAAAATTTCCCTAAGCGCTTTACAACATATACATAGAGATAAAATAACGTTCCTAGCATGTAAAAGTGTGGACTCCCAGTTGGGTTCCAGGAACGTTGTGAAAAATGTTTCTGGAACGTTAAAATAATGTTCTAGGATGGTTATTATAATGTTTCTACTTGGATGTTGTGAGAGCATTCTGTAGTAATGTTTCTGAAACGTAAAAATAATGTTCTAGGATGGTTATTATAATGTTTCTACTGGGATGTAGTGTGAACATTCTGCAGTAGCATACTTAATATGTAATATGGATGTTGTTAAAACATAACCGGCTCAGATCTTTCATTCATTCTGTAAAATACATTGAATATTATTATACATTCTGATACCTCTCAATTTTACCTTCATAAAAATCCTGCAACATGTATATAGAATAAAGAATGGAAACATGGAATGTGTCAAACTCCAAGAGACAACAACCCAAGCTAAATGTACAAAACAACTCCACCAACGGGTAGTATTTCAAGCACCTCAATTACAAAAATGTAAGAAAAGCAAATTATTGCAGATTATACGACTATTATCATGGACCCAATGTTTAAATTCGATAAATACTGCTTTAAATACCAAATTTCAACTATATATAGATACGGTCATTTTTCCTCCTTAACCTCATTTTTTTTGTTTTTTAAACAAGAACTGTTATATGCATCATTGGCAACTACACTACACCCCTTTTCTTTCATTGACTTCAGGAGTAAAAATACTGTTTAATATAAAAATTATTTTGAAAAACTCTTTTCAACAGAAATACTCATCAACTGATTCTTGGATTTATGTATGGCATTTAATGAAAATATAGTAATAGAATATTAAGTTTTATTCCCATTCAAATATAAAACTTGATATTACATAACAAAATTGTCTCCTCCTATAAGGGCTATTGGTGTGTACTCCCTTGAGCTGGTGGTATGTTAGCTGAAGCAGGTTCCTTATGAAAAATAATAATTGCAAGTTTTAGAAAGCAGAAGTCTATTTGGTCAAGGCTTGTTAAAATGCTTAGACCAAAACTGCAGGTACATTTTATTTTGAATTGTCTGTCTAGCCATGTTGATTGAAAAATAATTTACATTAAAAAAATGAGCAGTTGATACTGCTATATATAAGACTGGTTTACTATTGATCGATCTGTATAAATGATTTATTCAAAACTTTCAAAAATACCATTTCATTCCTTATATAAATGATTAGATGGTCGGGTTGATGTCTCTTTGACACATTCCCCATTTCCATTCTCAATTTTACATGTATATGGAAAGTGTTGTGTTTTATAAAAATATACCTCATTTATGATTGATCAATATCTAACTCTATCTGTTGTCTTGAATAGGCATATGTACTTGGTGATGGCACTGGTGAATCACGTGGTACATGCGGTTGACCTCCTCTATCAACCAATACAGCCTGTGCCATTACTAAGGTTTTGTTTACCTTCTCTATGTAATTTTATATAAACAATAAATCTCTTTTAATTACCTTGTATATTTCAGTAGGGATAGATACAAATGTATCTTCCATATTTTAAAATTAAAATTAATTTACATACAACTCCATCAATACTCAGTACGATTAGATCAGAAGAGTCAAATGAACAGTACCACGATTACACCTGGATGTATTCAGCAGTGAGTCTTATCATAGGTGAATATATATGCATACAAAATGTATATCTTGTTAATTCAAGGAAAAAAAACTGGTGTGTGTAAAAATTGATTAAATAATGGTTTAACAAAATCAGCTTAATGTGACACCCAGCTTTAATGGTATACTAAGTACATTTACATAAACATGTATTCTGAAAATAACCAGTGGTCTCGAACAGGTAACAGACTAGTTATTTAATGTAGTATGAAAGTGAGCATGGCAAGTTCACAATATTAGTGATAAGGTTAATGCATTTAAATATAAGCTTACCATATAATTGAACTTTTTATTGGAATGACATTGTTCTATATAAATAAATATGTTATATACTAGTGTTCTTGGAGTTAATAATTGTTGTTATCTTTTTTAAGACTGATTAATTAATAAATGGCACATAAACAAACATTTGTCACATTAATGATAATTTTCCTATATTAACAGTTGTTGTCATTGTCTTACTAGTTTGTTGTGGGAGATACGTGTCAAAGAAAAGGCACAGATCTAGAAACAAAAAAAGATATGATATTGAGATGTCCTCTGACATAATGTCTGAAGTTCCAAGAAATCCACCGCAAATTTTAAAATCGGATTACATTAGCTATTTTAATAATATAAATGTAATATGTGTGAGTGTAAAAGCAGAAGTATATTATGGATTACTAAAGTAAAAAAATCATTGCTAAATTCTTACTATTTTTAGAAAAACTTTAACGTTTTTCGTGCGTGGTTTAAAAGTCTGTTCTGGTTTGATCCTCCGGGTTGTAAAATAAATGTGTATTGGTAACTAATTGTATCTGTTTCCGTTACAATTAGACGAATCGTCATAGTTCGTTTTGAGATTCGGGCTCACTGAATTGAGGTTCTGTAGTAGCTATCTTTCAAGTGGCGATTGACCGGTATGGTATTGTTCCTAACATCACATAGGTAGTTTCTTATGAATTTGTGTACTTTTGTCTCCTCGTGGTTGATAAATTTCTGTCTCTAACTGTGGAGGTCGTTTGAATCGTCTCTTCCTTTGTTGTTATAAAAAAGGTTTAGGTCTTGCGAATAATTCTGAAAATTAATAATTTGTTCTGGCAAGAAATGATCTGTATCACTTATTTTATATTGATGCGATTGTATTGGTTGTTTAAATTCTGGTTCAATTACATTCTCCGTAGAAATATGTAGTCTTTAGTGTGCATCTTGCTATTCATTGTAAAATAACTTTACAATCTGGTTTATAACTAAAAAAATTATGAAAACGACAAGAAACTAAATTATTGACTAGAAGATAAACTACTCGAAACAAATAAAATTGTCATATCTTTAACGCACATAGTCTTTCAAATAGGCTGGTTCTCTGGTAGCACGTGTTGGTCTAGTTATCGGTTCGACGCGCTTTGTCTGAAAGTAGTGTTATATGCGTTGTATATTTGGGCTTTAAACTTGAACCAGGCTACCCCAATGATGTTTTCGGATAAATCTCTCTCACACTTTTAAATGCAAGATCTGGTTCATGTAGGTGGTTTTATATTTTTTTTTAAAAATATGCTTTTTGAATTTTAAAAATATTCGAATTAGCTCTCGCCGCGATATAGCCTTTTTGTGATAATGCGGCGTAAAGCAACCAACAACCAATCAATCTTTTTTGTGTACTGTCAGCTATTTCATTTAGGGTCATTGCCCATTTAATCCGTGATTAATTTCATTCACGGTTTTTGATCATTATACACATGTACAACAAGGGTCTGTGCGGCCTGTGCATATTCGACTTGTTAATCAGAAGTCAGAATCCCTATAGCTTGCAACCGTTAGAAATTATACTATGAGTGAGAAAAACTTGTCTCAGATATGTGCATTTAATGCATCGACAAATTAGTTTTCTAGTTATGTGATTAAATTTATACGTGTTTAAAGTATGCAACTTCCTTCTCATTGTAAACATAATTTTCAAATCGTAGAGCAAACATTTAACAATTATTCTTTCATTTTTGATATCAAATAAAATGTAATTACTTATGTTTTACAAGCAAATTGTTAAGAGATATTTAGTGTACCATTAAAATAAACAATATCACTGCCTTTAATTCATGCATGTATCTTACCATAAAATACCCTCAATTTGGACTTGTCTTCAAGAGGTTGTCGAGCACTGTTCGTTTTCTTTTTTGAACCATGATCCTCAGTGATAGAGTTTCCCCTTAGTTACTCCGTTGTGATCATACGCATAAAACCTTTCGTACTGAGTTTCCGTAAACTTGACACGAAGAGAAATAAAAATGATTTTAAATATTTACATTGTATGTTGTACACATAAAGACAAACTGGGCGACATGCATATTATTTATTAGTATCAGAGCACATTTACATTCTGTCGCATATCGTCGTCGTCGTCGTCCGAATACTTTTAGTTTTCGCACTCTAACTTTAGTAAAAGTGAATAGAAATCTATGAAATTTTAACACAAGGTTTATGACCACAAAAGGAAGGTTGGGATTGATTTTGGGAGTTTTGATCCAAACATTTTAGGAATTAAAAGGCCAAAAAGGGCCCAAATAAGCATTTTCTTGTTTTTCGCACAGTAACTTTAGTTTAAGTGAATAGAAATCTATGAAATTTACACACAATGTTTATGACCACAAATGGAAGGTTGGTATTGATTTTGGGAGTTTTGGTTCTAACAGTTTAGGAATTAGGGGCCAAAAGGGGTCCAAATAAGCATTTTTCTTGGTTTTTGCACCATGACTTTAGTATAAGTAAATAGACATCTATGAAATTTAAACACAAGGTTTATGACCATACAAGGAAGGTTGGTATTGATTTTGGGAGTTTTGGTCCTAACAGTTTAGGGATAAGGGGCCCAAAATTAAACTTTGTTTGATTTCATCAAACATTGAGTAGTTGGGGTTCTTTGATATGCACAATATTGTGCAATAGCAAAAATTTCAATTGGAGTTATCTTTCTTTGTCCAGAATAGGTAGTTGAATCAACTTAAATCATTGTTTTATACAATATACAATGTTTATTCACTTTTACTACCAAATGATACATTAAAACAATCTTTACCATTCAGTGATAACAAGAACTTTTTTTACATTTTAATATTTTATGATGTATTTAAATTAGTAATTATTGTTGCAAACTCCATTAGAAATTTGAATTGAGATTAGTTTTGGAATAAAGGATAGGGGGATGTGAAAAATGGGGGGGGGTCAATTTTTCTCATTTAAAATTTTATAAATAAAAATAAAATTTCTTCAAACATTTTCTTCAGAGGATTAATATTCAACAGCATAGTGAATTGCTCAAAGGCAAAACAAAAATTTTAAGTTCATACGACCACATTCATTCTGTGTCAGAAACCTATGCTGTGTCAACTATTTAATCACAATCCAAATTTAGAGCTGAATTCAGCTTGAACGTTGTGTCCATACTTGTGTGAAGGTGGGTTTTATCATGGCAGTTATACAACTCCGTTTATGTTGACATCATTTATTCGAGTCGTAAATAAGAAAAGTCCTACAAAGGCACAATAGCAATAATATAAAATAGAATTACATGAAATGAAAGTATCAAAATTACATGTAGCAAATAATATAAACATTACATATGCGTCAATAAACAACTATCAATTAGCGTGAAATAATCATCGATATAATTAACGGTTTATCTGTTCCTTGAGTCAACATAAAATATTTTGTTTCTAACTAAAATTAAACTAAACTAACTATAAACTTAAGAAATCATTGTGAATATCAAGTACATAATACCATCCATTTCTTCACTCACAAAATACGAAAAATATAAACAAACACACATTATTTGTTTAATTTGAATAAAAGTAATTATTCCTATTTCAATTACTCAACTTCATACAGTTATCATAAAATCATGAAATAAAACTACAACATAAGTGATATAACCAATATGTTAAACACAAAACATACCCTCAGCGTATGGTACAATTGTTGTTTCAACTGATTCCTGGTCTCCTTACATAACTCAAAAAATCTTTCCTGTGTAAATAATTAAAACAAATCTTAATAAACTAAACATAATTTATTCCAACTAAATTACATAGCTGATAAAATAATACAATAGAAATCTTTAAACTTTCATAAAAATTCCTAACAACAAACGCACGTGCGTTTATTTACAAGTTACCGGATGTTTACAACAATCAGCTGATGAACGTCACAGCCATCGTGACGTATCACATTCCAAACATACCAGAGTTCAGAGAAGGTTTCAGTGTTATCACATGCTGTGCGCATGAAATCGGATTACATTAATCATTACAAACACGCGGTCGTGAGAAACAATAAAGATGCAGAATAATTATTGAACATCGGGAGATAATACCTATCATTGTAACATTAAGATGTGAAAATAATCGATTCCGCTTAATTGGCAATATACTTAATTAAAAGTAATTAAAATTGATTAATTACTATAAAAATCTCATTGATCTATATAAATGAAATTTCCAATTTTACTGTTAACTATTTGAGCAAAGTAAAGTACAATATAATTCACTAGTTTTTAGAAACATATTCTAAAAATGAAATTTACATAACAATTAATTATAAAAAGACTTCAAAAACATTGTTTCTATAAATTTAACAAATAACATACAATTTCTAAAACATAATTTAAGAAATCATAAAACACTATGTAAACTCTTAAAATACTAAAATGACAAAGTAAAATACAAAAATACTCAAACTGACCTTTTTATATGAATTTATCCTGCTGACAATTATATGTCTGTATAATACAGTGGTCAGCGTGCGTGTGCCGCAAAGGTCCAAATGCAAGAAAAATCATACTTTAACCACGTGATGTTTTCCCGGGAAAATTATTTAATGAAACAATTAAAATAAAAATGAATTTGAATTTCATAATTAATAATCTCTTTTTATCAAAAGGTTACTTTAAGTGTACAAACAAAAATAATAATTTTATAAATATTTAATTTACTATAATGCATCCGTTCTAATTCTGGAAAATCGTCTGCAAGTCTCATATTCCCTAATCTACACATGCTAAAGCAATTAAAACTTGCATACACCATAAAATTTGTTTGTTTACAGTGGAGCTAATCCCGTGAAGCTAATACATGATATCTTCCACAAAAATCTTATCATATATGATTGTACACTTTAACCTACTACACATATAATTGAAACAATTTATTTATATTTATATATAAATAAAACTATAACCTTAAAACATTATTACAAAACAAAATAGTTTACCATTTCACTCAACAATATTGACGTGCAAATTACTATTTTACACTTGCCCCAACTGTTCAGGGTTTAACCTCAGCGGTCGTAAAAAGCTGCGCCCTGCGGAGCATCTGGTCAATGATATAATTTAAGTTGACATGTCTTCTAAAAAGGGCTTGTCAACAACATAATAGCACATGCAATGACTCCTAGAACGAGAATGTCAATAGTGTAATCTCATTTGACATGTTTCCAAGAAAGGGCTCGTCAATAATATAATCTCAGTTGACATGTCTCATATATCATCACCTATTTTCTCTTGATTTGTATTACCTTCATTTCTGCAATAATCATGTCAGCATTAATATTTCACCCTATATTGCCCACAAAAACATGTGTAGTTAATATCCTATGCATCATAATCAATAAGTCAAAGTATAGAATGATTATAAGTTCATCCTACATTGGCATTTTATGGCCAGCCAACCATGACCTTAATCGTTTAACGGCTATATATATTTCCATAATACAGAGTAAAAATGATCAGTTTTGGTAGATGTGGTTATATAATTTTGCTTACGAGTCACCCTGAGTTAATGGTTAAACTAGAATGACACGAAAATCTCTTGAAAAATAAAAATGAACCACAATGTATACCTCGCAACTGCAAGTATACTATTAGACATGGTTTAAATACTTTTAATTTCATTGTTGATATTCGTAGGAAGCATTTCAATGTCAATAATATGTATTATTTATTCAATAATGTTCCAATTACACATTTGCTTACTTTTTTAAGAAGTTGGAATGTATTTTAAAATATAAAAATGTTGTTTCAATAGATATTTTTTTAGTATTTTCTTTTTGAAATAATTGAGGGAAGTTTTACAGGGGAATCTTTTGTTAATTAGGAACAATGCTGTTTCTATGACACATTCACTATTTTCTTTCTCAATTTAGATTATTATACTTGGTTATTTTGATAGTGATACGCATGGTGGTCATTTTACCATTTTACCTCTCTAGTTTGCTATATAAGATTTGTGCCTTTAAGTCCTGTGACTTGCTGTCCGTTTACCGCAATAAAAACAAGAGGCTCTAAAGATCCTGTGTCGCTCACCTTGGTCTATGTGAATATTAAACAAAGGACGCAGATTGATTCATGTCAAAATTGTGTTTTGGTGATGGTGATGTGTTTTTACATCTTAATTTACTGAACATTCTAGCTGCTTACAATTATCTCTATCAATAATTAACTTGGCCCATTACTTTCAGAGGAGAAGATTTTTGTAAAATATTACTAAGATTTACGAAAAATGGTTAAAAAATGACTATAAAGGGCAATTACTCCTAAATGGGTCAACTGACCATTTCGGTCATGTTGACTTATTTGTAAATCTTACTTTGCTGAACATTATTGCTGTTTACAGTTTATCTCTATCTATAATAATATTCAAGATAATAACCAAAAACAGCAAAATTTCCTTAAAATTACCAATTCAGGGGCAGCAACCCAACAATGGGTTGTTTGATTCATCTGAAAATTTCAGGGCAGATAGATCTTGACCTGATGAACAATTTAACACCATGTCAGATTTGCTCAAAATGCTTTGGTTTTTGAGTTATAAGCCAAAAACTGCATTTTACCCCTATGTTCTATTTTAAACTGTGTCAGCCATCTTGGTTGGTTGGCCGGGTCACGCCACACATTTTTTAACCTAGATACCCCAATAATAGTTGTGGCCAAGTTTGGTTAAATTTGGTCCAGTTGTTTCAGAGGAGAAGATTTTTGTAAAAGATTACTAAGATTTACGAAAAATGGTTAAAAATTTACTATAGAGGGCAATAACTCCTAAACAGGTCAACTAACCACTTCGGTCATGTTGACTTATTCGTAAATCTTACTTTGTTGAACATTGTTGCTGTTTACAGTTTATCTTTATCTATAATAATATTCAAGATAATAACCAAAAACAGCAAAATTTCCTTGAAATTACCAATTAAGGGGCAGCAACCCAACAACGGGTTGTCCGATTCATCTGAAAATTTCAGGGCAGATAGATCTTGACCTGATAAACAATTTAACCCCATGTCAGATTTGCTCTAAATGCTTTGGTTTTTGAGTTATAAGCCAAAAACTGCATTTTAA
Organism: Mytilus edulis; assembly: GCF_963676685.1. Classification (NCBI taxonomy): domain Eukaryota; kingdom Metazoa; phylum Mollusca; class Bivalvia; order Mytilida; family Mytilidae; genus Mytilus; species Mytilus edulis. Next base: position 36,984,927 of record NC_092354.1, read on the forward strand.
GATCTTAAGATTCTTAAGATGTTCTATATAACTCTACTAGACATATATATATAATTTGGCAACTGCTGAAGTCTCACTGTACAGACAAGTTCAATAGTTTATAACAGTGCTCATTTGACATATTTGAAATGTCCTACGCTTGAAAAATGTATAGAACATTTATGTTATGTAAAATAGTTTACAAAGTAGAACCCACATATATTTACTAATAAGCTATATGAAATAAAATAAAGTGCATTTTTCTATGACAATAATCGCTCTCCCTTTGAAAAACGATTGTTCCACCAATCTAAATATATAAACACAAAGAAAAAAACACTCATAAACTAGTATCTCAATTGTTTGTAAAATAATTGAAAGGTCTTTCCTGTAAAAGTGATGTTTTCATAATGTTCTTTGTACAACCTTTCGTTTGATATACGACAAGCATACCTTTTGAAACTTTTCGCTTTTTACACTTAATGACCTCATCCGCCTACATTTTTGAGATCGGAAGTATGATATATGTTACACAGGGTAGATGAGCTTTCATTTGATATGCTACAACGCCATGTTCTAGAAAGTTTGATATCTGTTACCTTTAAAACGATATGCACACAATACTATACTTTTAAGAATCATCCCGTCGTAACTTTTGAACAGACAGTCGGACTCTTTTGAGCTCAGTGTATAAAATGTAAAGCTCATCGAGAGGAACATTTTATACGCTGTAAGTATGCAGCAAACTCTTATCGTTTTCTTAATATGAAAGCTTGAAATTACAGCGTAATTTTTTTTGCACTCTGTGACCTTTGACCTTGGGTGCATATTAAAGGTCACATGAACTTAAGATTATTGTTGTAGGTCCCAAATCTTTACGACTTTCTGTCCTCGAGATTTTTTCAAGGGAAATAACTTCTTATAAGGGTTAACAACAAAATGATTGTATATATTAATTAACATTGCCATCTGGTCTTGTAGATGTTGCCGTTTTCAGATGGATTCTATCTTGAATACTTTTTGAGAAAAATGTAAAAGAAAGAAATTGCTTCAAGGGGACATAACTTTCATAGGGAATGATGAAATCCTTAGCAGCCTCATATGGTAACACATCATGATGAGATCTAACTATTGTCCAAAAAAGGTCATGGTATCTTCAAAAACAACGAGGGGGGACATGTCGAAAAAAACCAATAAAAGGGAGATAACTTCTAGAGGGGATGATGAAATCCTACACAGCCTCATCTGGTAATACTTCATGATAAGTTTTACCGATGGTCCATATTTTGTCTTGATAACTCCAATAGAAACGAGGGGAGGCCATGCCAAAAAAATGTTGAAAGATTCCTAAACTGTTCGGATCATCATCCCAAAAATAAATCCCAACATTCCTTTTTTAGTATTGAACCTTCTGAAAAAAATTCATTAAGATCTATTCACTTAAACTAAAGTTATTATCCGGAAACCAAAGTGTCTTCGGACGACAACGACACAGACGACGACATCATACCATTATACGAACCAAAATTTTTTTTGGGGTCGTATAAAAAGGGAGGTAACTTCTAAAGGGGATGATGAAATCCTACAAAAGGTCATCTTGTAAAACTTCATAATAAGTTCTATCGATGGTTCAAATTTGGTATTGATAGCTGCAATAGACGTTGTAGGAGGGCCTTTACTTGGAAATAGTAATTGATGACATGTTTATTGAACTATTACCTTTTTAAAAGTTTAAAACTTTGGAAGGCTATATGAAATAAAAACTATGGTAAATTTATAAATATTTTTTCTTTCTTTGTCAATTCAGTCCCTTATTTTGTGGTTTTTGTTTTTCACTTTCTGAAATTGAAAAAGAAAAACATGTATTAGAATAATATTTATGATACAAAATGAAGCAAAATATGTGCACCAGACCAAAGATTTCAAAAGTGACACTATGCAAATTCTTGATTATACACAGATTATCTTTTAATAAATAATATTTTATAAAGAAACATAATTGAATCATCTTAATTGTGTCAAATTAAATTCGTTATTGATATTCAGTGTAATATATCAATTGTATGTAACTTTTAAACAATTGGTTAATACATGTTTTTTTTATTATATTTGTAATATGCATATCTCAAAGACTATATTTATGTATTGTTTATCAATTTTATATTTAGTTTCATATAAAATGAATATTATAAATCCAGATTATGGTGGTTATATTGTATAAGAGTGATATTTAAAGTTCACTATAGCAACAGACAGACAGACAGTGGTCAGAGCACTATTTCATAATTAACTCATAAGTGTTTATGATAATTACTTCTAAAAGGAATAATTATGTTTTGTAGCACTATTTATGTTTTTGTTTTTGATATATATATATATATATATTATGAGTGTAACATATTCGTTGACTTCAGACCTTTATTTTTATAGTATATTTGGATGTTACTATGACCTTCATTATCACTGAAGTTGTTGTTTAGGGTCCTGCTTAAGTATTTCTCCAAGTACTGAATTTTCTAACTGTATTGAAACCCCATTGCTGGCCTTCTACTGTTATTTGCTCTTTGATCGGGTTGTTATTTCTTTGAGACATTCCCCATATCCATTCAATTGTATTATAATGTAACTTTTATCTATTATAATTAGAAAATAGAATATTGGCTTTTTAAACAATTGAATGGACATGTATCTTGTACTAGCATCATTCAGACATAATAAATAAGACATTTTGGAAATTTTTAATAGTTATTACCTTTGTATATAATTACATTGTTTGTTCCAACATTTACGTTGAAGTTTGTCTGTAAATAGATAAGAAAAAAATAATAAGCATTTTGAGAGTATTCCAATTTATTGCATATTACACTTTATTTTATAAATTAATTGTATTGGAACAAAATACTAATTTTTATTGTTTAAATTTTATAACAAATATAAATTCATTTTCTTCAATCGTGACAAATGTGAAAAAAGCAAACTTATGATATGTAATAATGTCAAAAATTAAAAACAGCATTCATTTTTGTCAACATAATTGAATTAATGTAATTGTCTTATACATTAGAGTTTTTTACATAAGTTTTTTTACCATGTAAGTAATATCACAGTTTTTTCCCCATTCATATAACTTCTTTTATATTTTTTTATGAAACCTTTTTAGTTGTTTGTATTGGTAGTTGCAAAAACCGTATTTAATACTCTATTTCATACATATGTAAATGGGTTTTGTCAGATTTAAAATAGTTTTTCCATTTTCATTTCTTGTTATTTAAGGATCTCTTTCAGTTGACTATGAAAAAATTATTTGCTCATTGTTTAACATAATTAAGTGACCTATTGTAAATATATATATATGTTTCTCATTTTGCAATCATCTCACATTTCTTATTTTAAAATATAACGAAAGTGAATATCTATTGTTAATTAGTTTTAATTAATACTTACTGGAGATCCCTTTCCATTGTTTATACCTGTAATAGCTGCAGCTGCAGCTATTATAGAAACTGTTTCTACAGTTATCATCATTATCAGAAATACATTTTTAAATCAATAAAAACATGTATTATGTCACATTATGATATTTATATGCCAATTGTACTTAAAATAGGCATTGTGCGAATATTGGACAGTTAATTAATCATTGTATTGGAATGAAATTCTAACTTGATCTATAACTTAATTTGTCATGGTATATACTATAAAAGATACCAAACAAACCTAACACTTAATTCTTCAAACAAATTACTGAAGAAAAGGGGAAACAATCAAAATGTCATTTATCTTTATTAATACAATGTCTTTTACAATTGTTTAAAAAACAGTTTTTCCGCATTGTATATAGTAAATATAGTAAGATTTTGTTTGTAACACCAGCAGGTAATTTTTTTTTATCTGAACTACTGTTGTGACGAAACTTAGTGTCCCTCGTCCAAACAACTCTCAACATATTCATTTGACCAGTACCAACAGACGATGGAACTTAGTGCCCTTCGTCCAAACATCCCTTCAGATTATCAAGAATAAACAACGAGAACTCAGTTTTGCTGGTAGGAAAATGATGTTTATATTTAAACTTTCTTTTTGATCAAAATAATTTACAATGTACTAATTAGACACATTAACGATAAAAAAAAATATGATCTCTAGACAAAGTACAAGTGTTCTTGTTTCGTAAATTGCTGACATTAATTCTTGAATTCCATGCCAATTAACTGTGCTATTTATATTGATTTATGCAGTACGTATGAAACATCTGCTTTTTGACTTTCTTATGATCATCCTATTTATAGTTTGTGAAGTGAATACTTAATGATTTTTTTCTGAGATATATACCACTAGATTCAAGACCATAAAACTGTAGAATTGTTATAAGTTTGTTTCAGCACTTGATGATTATGGACTATTGTGAAGTGAAATGGTCGCTCCCTAAAAAAATGTATCATTATACATAAAATAACAAAAACATTAATTAATGGTGGGACTGCTCCTCTACATATCACATCATAATTATTTTATGATAATCAGGTCTTTGTTAGCGGGCTGTGATGAAATCAACAGAAATTAATGCATGAATCTTTTGTTTCAAGTAAAGAACATCAATATTAATTTTATTACAACAACCACCTATAGATGTAATCACAGAGACCTGTTTTTAAATTGATCAGACGATTAGGGTTTCGGTGTTGGCCGATCAACATAAGTGGTTACACTAATTTCACCAAACCAAAATTTTGTGAATTGACCATACACATGATACATGCCATAATTATTCTGACAAATAACGGAATACCCATCTTTTGTTGATATAGTTTTTATACGACCGCAAAATTTGAAAAAATTTTCGTCGTATATTGCTATCACGTTGGCGTCGTCGTCGTCGTCGTCTGCGTCGTCGTCCGGCGTCCGAATACTTTTAGTTTTCGCACTCTAACTTTAGTAAAAGTGAATGGAAATCTATGAAATTTTAACACAAGGTTTATGACCACAAAAGGAAGGTTGGTATTGATTTTGGGAGTTTTGGTCCCAACATTTTAGGAATTAGGGGCCAAAAAGGGCCCAAATAAGCATTTTTTTGGTTTTCGCACTATAACTTTAGTTTAAGTTAATAGAAATCTATGAAATTTTGACACAAGGTTTATGACCACAAAAGAACTGTTGGGATTGATTTTGGGAGTTTAGGTTTCAACAGTTTAGGAATTAGGGGCCAAAAAAGGGCCCAAATAAGCATTATTCTTGGTTTTCGCACAATAACTTTAGTTTAAGTAAATAGAAATCAATGAAATTTAAACACAATGTTAATGACTACAAAAGGAAGGTTGGTATTGATTTTGGGAGTTTAGGTCCCAACAGTTTAGGAATTAGGGGCCAAAAAGGGACCCAAATAAGCATTTTTCTTGGTTTTCGCACCATAACGTTAGTATAAGTAAATAGAAATCTATGAAATTTAAACACAAGGTTTATGACCATAAAAGGAAGGTTGGTATTGATTTTGGGAGTTTTGGTCCCAACAGAATAAGGGGCCCAAAGGGGTCCAAAATTAAACTTTGTTTGATTTCATCAAAATTGAATAATTGGGGTTCTTTGATATGCCGAATCTAACTGTCATGACTGTGTATGTAGATTCTTAACTTTTGGTCCCGTTTTCAAATTGGTCTACATTAAGGTCCAAAGGGTCCAAAATTAAACTTAGTTTGATTTTGACAAAAAATGAATCAGTAAGTTCTTTGATATGCTGAATCTAAAAATGTACTAAGATTCTTGATTATTGGCCCAGTTTTCAAGTTGGTCCAAATCGGGGTCCAAAATTAAACTTTGTTTGATTTCATCAAAAATTGAATAAATGGGGTTCTTTGATATACCAAATCTAACTGTGTATGTAGATTCTTCATTTTTGGTCCTGTTTTCAAATTGGTCTACACTAAAGTCCAAAGGGTCCAAAATTAAACTTAGTCTGATTTCAACAAAAATTGAAATCTTGGGGTTCTTTGATATGCTCAATCCAAAAATGTACTTAGATTTTTTATTATGGGCCCAGTTTTCAAGTTGGTCCAAATCAGGATCTAAAATTATTATATTAAGTATTGTGCAATAGCAAGTCTTTTCAATTGCACAGTATTGCGCAATGGCAAGAAATATCTAATTGCACAATATTGTGAAATAGCAAATTTTTTTTTAATTAGAGTTATCTTTCTTTGTCCAGAATAGTAAGCAAGAAATATCTAATTGCAAAATATTGTGCAATAGCAAGATTTTTTTTTAATTGGAGTTATCTTTCTTTGTCCAGAATCAACTTAAATCTTTGTTATATACAATATACAATGTATATTCACTTTTTACTACCAACTGATAAATTATAATAAATAACATTCAGTGATAACAAGCAGTTTTTTTTACATCTTAATATTTTATGATGTATTTAAATGAGTAGTTATTGTTGCAAACTCCATTAGAAACATTTTTATGCCCCACCTACGATAGTAGAGGGGCATTATGTTTTCTGGTCTGTGCGTCTGTCCGTCCGTCCGTCTGTCCGTTCGTCCGTCCGTCTGTCCCGCTTCAGGTTAAAGTTTTTGGTCAAGGTAGTTTTTGATGAAGTTTAAGTCCAATCGACTTCAAACTTAGTACACATGTCCCCTATGATATGATCTTTCTAATTTTAATGCCAAATTAGAGTTTTTACCCCAATTTCACGGTCCACTGAACATGGAAAATGATAGTGCGAGTGGGGCATTCGTGTACTGAGGACACATTCTTGTTTTGAGAGGATTAATATTCAACAGCATAGTGAATTGCTCTAAGAGAAAACAAAAATTTTAAGTTCATTAGAACACATTCATTCTGTGTCAGAAAGCTATGCTGTGTCAACTATTTAATCACAATCAATCCAAATTTAGAGCTGAATCCAGCTTGAATGTTGTGTCCATACTTGCCCCAACCGTTCAGGGTTCAACCTCTGCGGTCGTATAAAGCTACGCCCTGCGGAGCATCTGGTTTACACATATTTTCATTCAAAGCATTATCCTATATAATGATTTTAAGCCTGTGGGGAAACTCGTGTATAGTTCTCCCTAGCATGTCAGTATTCAATTCAATATGTCACTGGATGATTATTTTTCGAATCACTACGGAGTCAGTATGATGATCAGTACATCTACAGATATATACAGAAATACTGTATAATTTGCAATCTACAACAATAAGGAAAACTAACACAGCGTAGAGTTAAGGTATCCAATTTTGTACAAAACAATTAGCAACAATATATGATGATAATGAGAAGGAGGATAAGTGGAATTGCTCAGTTGAATAACATCAGTGTTCTGAGTTCTGAGTTTTACAGTTGTTAATCTTGCATGTATCCTTCTAATAAATCACTTGATATTCCTTTTTCGAGGTTGAAGCATTTAGGATGCTATTACTGTTTAGTCAACAGAAGTGTTTGCAACCCTTGATCATGATGTATTGCTTTTTTCGTATAGTGAATTGAAGAACTATTGTCTTTGGTTTTATTGTTGATTTGGGTTTGAAATAACATGAGCAACACGGAGGTTGCCACATGTGGAGCAGGTTCTGCTTACCCTTCTGGAGCACATGAGATCACTCCCAGTTTGTGGTGTTGTTCGTGTTGCTTTTGCGTTAGTTTTCTATGCTGTGGCATGTGTACTTTTATTTGTCTGCTTGTCTTTTTCCTTTTTAGCCAAGGCCTTGTCAGTTTTTTTTATCAATCTATGAGTTTGACTGTCCATATGTAGACCCTCATTCAATTAACAAGCGGAACATTATCTCAGCTGTTTCAGTACCATTTACATTTATAATAGAGTTTTATTTAAATATATTTAAATATATTTAAATATAAGAACTATCACGCAGTGTCACATGCATAAGTAATAAGAAGGTCTCGAAACAAAATAAAACATTGCTTTGTTAACAATTAATTCTGAAATATCAAACGTAACTTTTTATTTTATTTATTTTCATTTAAAACTTTCAATGTTTGTGCAAATAGAAGTACAATCAAATACGCTTTTTGTTTTAATTTGCAGCTGACGTTGTAATTGTGACGTAGATCAGTCCACGTTTTATTGGCCTTAGAAAATGGCTTTGTTTCCAAAACGGAAGACGAACATCATTTTATAAATGCAATGCCGTTCAATCGTTTTCCGTTTTTTATTTAATGTGCAACTCCAGTATCTTTGAAACACCAAACAGTTAACTTTCACCGTGGACTCACCCACTAAATTTATTCCTTTTGTGAAATCTTTATTCGAGGTGATTTTATATTTGAATGATCTAAACACAGTCAACACACATGCTGTTGACATAGTCTCCTTTTCTGTTTCAAAAATGAAATGAAGCAACCACCACTCCTTGAAAATGTAGGTTAAGATTGTGCTTGTTGTCATACAGTTATTTTGCTTAGCTACTTGTCACCGTAGAAATAACTTTCAAAAAACCCATAATTCACCATAAAGATCAATATATTGACATTGTTAACAAAAAAGACCACAACCTATATGTAGGGAAAAAGATAATTTAAACAAAACATCAAATATCTGACATGAAAAAAAGCATAATAACAGAATGCCTAACACAGGTCATTATTGATGAACAGACACCCAAAATTATAAAACATAATTGGGTTTACACAATTCGCCTTAAATTTTCTCAAAAAGTTACAGAAAAAAGATTATTACATTAAAAGATCAAAACTAACAAAAATAAACAAAAAAATCATCGGAGTTTCATTTGAATGCATCAGGTAGTGCTTTTAAAAAATGAAATACACCAAAGGGTAGTGATTTAGTATTTGTGTATACCCCACCGACAATAGTAGATGGGCATTATGTCTTCTGGTCTGTTCGTCCGTTCGTCTGTTGGTATGTCCAGTTAAAGGTTACTAGTTTTGGTCTAGGTAGTTTTTAATAATTGAAGTCCAATCAACCTTAAACTTAGTTTATATGTTCCTTATGATATGATCTTTCTAATTTTAATGTCAAATTAGAGTTCTGACCCCGATTTCACGGTCCACTTAACACAGGAAATGAAAGTGCGAGTGGGGCATCCATGTACTGGGGACACCTTCTTGTTATATGGTAGTATAAATTGATATTAAAATAGATCAAAGAATTAATAAAAAGCACACGAAGATGCATAATGACAATTTGCTAGGTCTGTTTGATTCTATTTACTAGATTTATGAATATCGTCGTTTTATCTATAAATGAATAACACTTTATGTGGAATGATAGTTCTAGAAGTTAGTTACTACTGATATGTTTGTTATTAAAAATGTAGACATCTTTACATTACTTTTTAATAAATAAAGTTTGCATTTCTCATATCATCGCATGATACAATTGCAGTTTCATGCATATGGATCAAAATATGGTCTAACTAATTACTTGCGAGTCAAACAACGTCATTGACAAGTTTTTGCTAATCTGACGAAATTCAATCACAGCATATGTATCACACCATTGTGTCTTTATTCATCTTTTATAATATTTCAACAAAAACAATCATATTTTCATTATTTGATTTATTCGTAGCTGAATGTCTTCAATAATCTAGTATTTATTATGCTCGTTAATACTAAAAAAGTACACATAATCATAGTATCGGTTATTCTTTTCAACCGTACACACAAACATGACAATATGTTACATTACTACACAAGATCTTTCTCTCGGTTTCATGGTTTCTAATACTTTACCGCTGAGACTGCTAGAAATAAAATACATTCAAAATTTAGAGGTAACAATTTAATAATCTAGAAAAATACTATAAGAATGTAAAAAATAACACCCGACCAAGCCGACATGAGCTGACAGTGTACCTATTATCTCTGTGTTTTTGTTGATCAAACATCATTGTCAATATAATTGAATTTTTGCGACATGTAAGTTAGAGTATAAGCTTGCTACAAAACCATGTTAAATCCACCACAGGCTACACTAGAAATGCATGTACTGAATAAATATTATTACAGTTGAGATCATTCCTTCGAAATGTTTCCGTTTCAAATTTTCCTCGGACTTTTGAAATTCTATATTTTACCTTTTTTACCTGTGTATTCTGCTGATTTAATTTGATGAAAGAAATTGTAAATGATAAATATGAAACATCCTTTTCTGTAATGCATACTTACGGTTTATGTGTGTTGTTAGAATACTGTTCTATTAGTAAATCAACATACATTCCTAGTCTGTAATTACAAACAAAAATATATTTGACAGGTATCCTTTAAAACAAAATATGTATTCGTTTTATCCTGTTTAATTTATCACTTTTAAAATAAAATTTTGACAATATTATGTTTTTTTTTTTTTATCAGAATGAGTGTGTAATCACTGGAAACAGTTTAATTGTTGTAATAGTTTTGTTCTCGACACAAACTTGACAAAGTTGAAAGCTGCTTCTTCATATTTGAACAATCAGAACTATATACAATGATGCTTACTTACATAATTATGATACTTATAAACCTTTGTAGTATATGACACATGGTTTGAAATAATTTGGAAAAAAAAGAAGAAAAATGTCGATACCTTCAACTGTTTCAAACAATGCCAAAAACTGTATTATATGAAATGAGTTCACGGTCAATCTATTCATGCTATGTAAGAATGTCAAAAGGAGTACTTTTTATTACAGCGGTACACATATGATCAACATAATAAAATGTCAGTCGAAATCATCAGCAGAATGAATTTAAAATCAAATAAAACGTTATACGTACAATGTGTTTTTTTGTATTGTATTGGTACACTTACAGATAGAGTGTAATTATCAACAGCTTACGTTTTATTAAGTGATTCCGTTGCCTCAAGATTCTCATGTTCAGTCTGTCCACTGTATGCCAAGCCAGTTGCACAGTAACATGCAAAATGTTCACAATTAAAGTTCGTCAAGTTATACTCTACATCAGACTTTTCAAAAATTAAGACCATCATTATAGCCCTCTTCTTAACAAGTTTACTCGAAAAAGAAAATTTTGGGTATCTACAGTAGAAAAGGTTATCATGAAATTTGAGTGTTTTTCTTTGAACGCTAGGCCGACTATTTCTGCATAATACTGCTAAACATGTATTAAAAGCTGACTCAGTAGCCCTTAATTCAACAATTTCAAATCTATTGCAGGTTTTATTAATGTTTATGACAATCCCATAATGCTTATATATATAGCTTTTATCTGCAATTTTCATTCGGCCGAATGCAATTTGCATTCCAATCTGTAAATCATCAGCAACGATTAGTTGTCCTTCTTCTTTGTTATTGATCTGCGATGTAAAAAAAATGTCAGGCTATTAATGCATCTTCTACCATTTGATGAATCAAAACATGTACCAAACATAAAACTAGATGATTCTAATTATTAATGTGAAAAAAAAATCTGCAAACAGGTTTTAAATCATTACAAGAATTATTATAGCAAAATAAAAACACACATCAAATGTAGACATTTGGGCAATTTTAGAACACCAATTCCTTGAAAAATCAATTTGAAATTATAAGGCTCGATTTTTTTTATCGTTTTCATTATTAATTAGAGTTACCAACAACAATAATAAGGTCAACCCTATTGATACTAATAAAACTTAGTTTACGTTTATTTCTTGTTAAAGTCCGAAGCCCGTTACCATATTGTGATATTACAATAAATTAACTCAATATTTTAAAAAGATATAAAAAAACCGGCAACAACACCTAACACATTGTTACATTTACCTTTTGCAACGAGAATGAATGCCCCGTTATTACTAAGAAACACAATGTTATTATCTAGATCTGATAAGAATATCAAACAATGGAGTCGTGCTTTACCTTGAAACTTAATTTGTGCATTAAATACAGTGCTTGTCATTAAAGTTACTAGCAATCTATTTAGACCGATTTAGGCAATGTTGAAACTTTGTGTATTTTTACTTAAAACAGAATATTTCATCATCCTAAATTTTTGGAAATTCAACTGTCAGAACGGTACTCATTCGATAGCAAACAACTTGACTAAACGTACGTTAAACTCGTCACTTGACGTTTCTTGTTCAGACCATTCAAATCATGTTAAAGAGAGATGTAAGATACCAAAGGGAATTTTAAACTAAGAAACAGAAATAAACCTGATAATGATTGTTTAAGGGGACAAGTTTAAAGAAATATCTTTGACGGTATAAATTCTTGCAGTGTTCAACTAAAATTTATAAAGACAAATTCAACAACCTAACTCATTGTATTTTTTCCGACCTGGCACCTTATAACTAGGTTGGCTTATAATCATTTCATGAGTATACAATTCATTTGTTGTTGTGTCACTGAACAACATAGTAAATGTCAATCAATGAATTAATCAATATGTAATAGGCATCTCATGAGAGTATTACTCGTTCAGTCAATGAATCATCCAATTCAGCAAACAAATAAATACAATATACTAGTACCGCAAATGTATATGAGATATTACAGAATGCAAGTTTCAATATCACCATATACTAAACTGTAATAAAGCTTAAGTTACAGGAAATAAGTGATGATAGGGACCCATTCTATGTTTTGTTTTCATTTATGTCCTGTGGGGAAACTGTTCTAACTTTCTTATTCAAAAACTTACCCGAGCAAGTATACTATCCCATTTACTTAAATGACAACTTACGGAGAGGTCAGGCTTGTAGGTTTTCTATACACACTGATGTATAACTCTTTTTTGGCTTCAGAGGATCGACAATTAATCTTTTAAACACAATTCGGGTAGAACTAATAGATAAATTGGAAGCCAGTATTTTTTTTATTATTTTTATTTATGGTTTCTATGCTGTGAGCATCTTTTTGATGATATAACTGAACATTTTAAACGAAAGATTTACTCGAACTGTTTAAAAAATCAAGTAGTGCATAGTCATGCAAGCTGTATGTAATATTAACCGATGGGTTTATACTTTTGTTTAACATCCAGTTGCATACAACACAATATAAGCCTTATGATGATATGATACTCACTAATTCATCCATTTCTGAAATTTCAAAATTATTATGAAATGACACTTTTGAAATAATTTTATTTCATTTGCTATATTTTCAAAATAATTTGCATACATATAGTTAAGATGATTATTTTCTAGTGTTACGGAAGAAGAGTGACAGATACAGGAGCGCTGGGCAATCTCAAACATCGAAAACGAACTGTTACTGCCATGGGAAAAAACTTAAAAAAGGACCAATAGTTATCAAAGGTACCAGGATTATAATATAGTACGCCAGACGGCCGTTTTGTCTACATAAGACTCATCAGTGACGCTCAAATCACAACTATTTATAAACCCAAACAAGTACAAAGTTGAAGAGCATTGAGAATCCCAAATACAAAAAAGTTGTGCCAAATACGTCTAAGGTAATCTATGCCTGTGATAAGAAAATCCTTAGTTTTTCGAAAAAATCAAAGTTTTTTAAACCGGAAATTTATAAAAAATGACCACATGATTGATATTCATGTCAACATCGAAGTGCTGACTACTGGGCTGGTGAAACCCTCGGGGACGAAACGTCCACCAGCAGTGGAATCGACCCAGTGGTGTAAATAGTTATCAAAGGTACCAGGATTATAATTTAGTACACCAGAGGCGCGTTTCCACTACATAAGACTCATTCGTGACGCTCAACTTAAAAATATTTATAAACTAAAACAAGTACAAAGTTGAAGAGCATTGATGATCCAAAATTCCAACAAATTGTGCTAAATACGGCGAAGGTAATCTATGCCATGTTACAGTATACAAGAGACAATTTACAAACCTAAATAGTAATTAGAATTTGTTGATTGATTGCTCATGAGAAACTATGAATTCTAATAAAGCAGTATTTAGCAATTATAGGCTATTGTTTGACTTTCAACATACCATGTATCATGACGTCTTTACAGACTTATCAATATGATTTGTCGACACAACATTTGATGAATGATATGGTATCCCCTGTCTACCATACTAACAACTATCTTTAACAATGAGCAAAGTCTATACCGCAGAGTCAGCTATGTAAAACAATTCCAACGAGAAAACTAACGGCTTATTTATGTTAAAAATGAATGAAACAAAAATATGAAACACAAAAAAAAGACAACCAGTGAATTACAGAATATGGTGGGGTTACACATATTGGCGATATCTCACCCCTTACCCTAGCTTAATTCATAAGATGGATAAAAATACAAATACTATATTATACAATACCTTGTGCAAGGCCAATGTGGCGAGAGTTAAAGGCCTTCGGATGAAGACAATATTGGCTAACAGTCACCATTGCGGTATTATTTATACTGTATTATTTGGTTTAAGAATAACAATTTATGTTTTTAATGCTCCAATGGAAATCGATAGAAATTTGATAAAGGCCGCACTTTGTTGTTTTAAAGTTATCACCATTTATTGTTTAGTATTGACTTACTTGGCTTTTGTTTCGCAATAGTGTCTTTGAGATCTTGAAAACCTGGAAATAAAATATCTCTTCGGATAAGTAATCTCAATCACATTATTTAACAAATGTTTAATGAAAAGTTTGATTGCATTTGTGGTATTAATTGTTGTACGTCAGACAATTTTGTATATGAAATACTGTTCGTTGACACTCTTTCATAATGCGATACTGTCCAGGAAAATTTTCCAATATAAAAATGTCCTTGTTCGTGAAATTTTGTAACCATCTTCTGAACAACATTTTGCTATGAAGATCTGTCCATGAAAATTGTTACTAATCAAGTTATTACAAATTTACATATAGAACACAAAATGGAGCATGCACATTTTTAGATTGATAACTGAAATTGACACGAGTACAAAAGCGGTTCACATATAACAATTCAAACTAATATTTATCATAAAATAAACTGGTTTTAAACTTGGATGGATACTTTATACATGATTAATTATAGATTAAAAATTGTCTAACATACGTTCTATTGGAACAGTTTATAGTTAGTAACTTTACTTCGTTCAGTGATCATGCGCCTCTACAAATGCGTCTACCATGCAAAGGGCTGTCTTATACGCATGAACAAAAAAAAACGTAATGTATCTTCAAGTACATTTGACAGTTTTCGGTGGAACGATGACGTAAAAGAAAAGTGTTACGAATCATTAATTTTGAATAGTGGGTTACTCAGCCAAATAGTTTTTAGTGATGCTAAAAAATCACAAGATGGTATTGACAATTATGTTGAAACTTTTACTACTCAGTTTACGGATATTGTATCTCCATTTTTTAGAAGTACCAGTAATAAATCAATTTACTTTCCAGCTCAACGTACTAGCCGAAAATTTGTATGTAAAACTACTGAAAAACCATGGATGAATTGTGAGTGTAGAAGGCTTCGTCATGTTTATTTAAGTTGCTTTAAATATGTTTAATAAGAACAAAATAGCAGAAAATCACCAGAGACTTATCTCTACGAAGAGCCGATACAAAGTGTTTGAAAATAAGTTTGAAAACAGCAGTATAAACGTCAAGAAGGTGACATGCTTGAGCATCTACATAAAAGCGACCCTAAACAGTTTTATAGAATGTTCCAAAGAAGCGCGCTAATAATACAGAAGTTCCCCTTTCGTCATTTTTTGAACATTTGAAACAATTATCATCAAGTAACACTCCGTTGGTCAATGACACACATAGTATACAAGACACTATATACGAAGAACTTGACCATGTTATAATTTTTGAATAACGGTTATGTACCGTATGAAGTACAGGAATTGTCTCTATTTTTGCTTATGTATGCCGATGATATGATACTATTTTCTGATTCTGTAAAAGGTTTACAAGATATGTTAGACACACTTTTATTGTACCTTTTGAAATGCGTGTAATACAGTGTACCCGACGGCTATTTACGTTTTACTTTTAAGCGACCTTTTTTCGAAAAATAATATTCGCAAAAATAAATATCCGCGAAAAAAAGTAAAATTATTAGATTGACAAAGATATTAACAAGGTACAAGTGTACATTGTAACTAAATTTCAATGTGTGTGTATCAGTCAATTTAAACATCTATGTGTAACATGAGTATATGTTGAAAACCTTCCCTTCTAGGGACACAAATAAATGACTATATGTCTATGAAATATTGCTTCAATACGACAAAGATTAACCTCCCTGTAACAGGAAAAAATAAATAGTAATCATCTCAGAAATATTGTCTATGTACAGACAACAATTCAAGGTCGAAATTTGACCTCTTAACATTTTTCCAGAGGTATTCGTCGTTTCTTTCCATTTCTGTATATTGACATATTTATCGGTGATTGTAATAGATTGTCATTTTTAATGGTCTCATGTGGAGCAGTATCTGTTTACCCTTCCGGAGCACTTCATATCACGCCAAGTTTTTGGCAGGACTCGTGTTGCTTAGTCTTTAGTTTTCTATGTTGTGTCTTGTGTACTATTATTTGTCTGTTTGTCTTTTATTTTTTTAGCTATGGCGTTGTCAGTTTATTTTCAATCAATGATTTTGACTATACCTCTGGTATCGTTTGTATATATATCTTTGATTTATAATGTTTCTCTCCTCCAACAGTGTAAACTATTAAGTGTATGCGGTCTGATAAATTGGCTGTCTTTGGAAGGATCTACATTAAACAATACACCATATTTACACAAACCAAATATAGAAATCTTTGGACCTCGATAAGATATATAAAAGCAAGACCAAGCAGAGGATAAAGTCAATTGTCAAACAAAAAGCAACAATGCCGCAAAGTTCAAACTGTGGTATAAATCAAACGCGTCATGTAATCCGTGTCTGACTGTTTGGAAATGAAATGTATCTGGATTAGTAAATTATAAACCTTATAATGTTTAAA
Source organism: Mytilus edulis (assembly GCF_963676685.1). Classification (NCBI taxonomy): domain Eukaryota; kingdom Metazoa; phylum Mollusca; class Bivalvia; order Mytilida; family Mytilidae; genus Mytilus; species Mytilus edulis. The sequence goes on from NC_092354.1 coordinate 37,001,751, forward strand.
TGACTAATCCTAAAACACAAAATACCTTAATATTTTGACTAAATTTGGAAAGTAAAAATAGCGACAAGGTTTTACAATGGCATAAGTAATATTATAAACTTTCCAACTATTTATAGATTTAAAGTGTTCTAGAATCCGTTTATTATTTTATTTTTAATTCATTGAAATAAATACAAATATTGTACAATATCTTAATACAAAGAATCCCAATAAAAATTGCTAAGAGTAAGTAATATTTTAAAATTTTCAACTATTTATAGATTTTAAGTGTTCTAGGATCCATTAATTATTTCATTTTTAATTCATTGAAATAAAAACCAATATTGTCCAATACCTTAATACAAAGAATTCCAATACAAAATGCTAAGAATGAATCAATTTTTTTTTATATCTTAATCTTTTTTAAATAAAATTAAATAAAAGTCTTACTTACCCTTCAATTTTTTGTCATCACTTGTCATATTGCTTAATGTATCTTTTAAACCTAGAAACAAAATATCTCTATAAATATTACCTTTTGACTACAGTTTTCATATGAGCAACTACTAATTTAACAATACTATATGAAAAAAACATTTTTTCCTCATTCTTTACATTTTATGTCGTTGTCCAGTACGTATGAGCGAACCTTTACATGCACCATACAGTTGTCCTTTTGTGACCATTGCGTTTGTGTTTAGAGAACTGTCTTTTAAACCACAGGATTAACTATTGTGTATTATACTTTGAATATGTGATTAAACCTTTGTTTAAAAATATTCAGAAAGAGACCTGAATTGAACGGAACTTCCTAATAAATATGTCACTTTTAAAGTTGTTAACTTAAGATTATGAGATTCTGTACACAAATTGGGTTTCGAACATAATTTGACAATGATCAATCTTATTTTTCAAACAGCAACCAAGAACAATAACCATCAAGTGTTCATCATGTTCAGGCACAGAACGGAGCGATATCGGGAACATAAAAGGAAACACTTAGTTAACTTATATCTTATTTTCAAATCAATCGTTCTTCTTTTATTAAGTCGCATTCAGTTTATTACCTGACGACTGCTTTGTTGCAAAACATTCAAAAGCTGCAACTGTTTGCACCTGTTGCACGGTAGTTTGTTTGTGTAGTTCATACGTGTTTCTCGTTTCTCCTTTTGTATAGATTAGACCGTTGCTTTTCTAGTTTGAATAGTTTTACACTAGTATATGTTGGGGCCGTTTATAATTGCTGTTCAATGTGAGCCAAGGCACCGTGTTGAATGCGTGAGCAAGGCATTCAATACAAAACATTCTTTTAAATTATATTGAGATATTTGTGAACTTTATTTGATCAATTAGCAAATGTCACGGAGTACATATTGTTTGCAGTAACCAACACATATATTTATACACCATGTCAGCAAGTGATATAGATACAAATAATGTAAGATTTTAAATTCTTTTAAAGAAATTTAGAAATTTATTGTATCAAGTCAAACACAAACATATCATAAACGAATTTCGATATGAGTTAATTGATCAAGCTTATAGACTAATACATCCCTTTAAACAGGCGTTTAACCCTATTGTAAATGTGTTATGGTGTACTCATGCATAAAACACAATACACTTACTTAGTGTGTTCCTATGTTCATTTATCTGAAATTGAAAAAAGTTGAAACATACAAATATTCAGTGGTTTCTTTGTTAAGTTTAAGTATTCTAATATTTTTGAGTTTAAGTTGACAAGAATTCCATTGATATTAAACTATTTAAACATGTTACATCAAGTGAATTTAGATAAACACTTACACACACCAAAAAAAAAAAAAAACAGAAGAAAGCATATGTTGACTCGAACGTGTATGGCGTACAATAGTATAAGCCTGGAATCTCTCAAGAATTTTGTCAAACATATATTACAAATATATGCATGGCTTTGTGTGTGTCCGTCTATCTTCTTCGATAAGCAGTTTACTATCATTTTTAGATATATGTTATAATAATGTTTTTGCAACACTGAAATACTCGAAGACTCTTCAAGGACAACCAAAGACAATAAGTTTTGAAATACCAAAGTATTTGCATTGAACAAAATTTGCCTCTGATACAAAAAAATCTTAGTAATCACAACACAACTGATCAGCAGATGTTCTATAGTCTCATTACATCTGTCTGGCTTACCGATGATGTCAGTGTCGAAATTCCAGAATCATCATATAAGGAATCTTCGAACTACAAAATATTAAGATAATGATAACGGGTGTTTTGTGTTTGTTTGTTTATACATTGGCTAGATGTTTAGGTTTGAGACTTTAAATAACATTCTTAACCCCGCCGCATTTTTGCGCCTGTCCCAAGCAAGAAGCATCTGGCATCCGTTGCTTTTGGATGATTTTTATTTTTATTTTCTTACATTTATTGCGGAGTTTAGTTTGACGTGCATTATCACTGACCTAGTACACAGTGAATAATGGGTCAGCTGAAACACGCCTTCGAGAGCGCGATTGTTTGGCTGTTTTGAAGACTATTGGTGGCCATCGGCTGTTTTCCGCTCTTCTGTCGGGTTTTTGTTTCTTTGACATATTCCCTATTTTCATTCTCAATAATATTCAGAAGATACATTCACGATTCCCGCACAAATGTTTATAATCATGGTAAATGTTAGCAACGTATTAGGCGTTGGTACATTTTACACTGTACTTTCTTATTTTCAGGTATTAAATGAGCAGTCTATTCGCAATATGCTGAACTATGAAATATAACTTTGATTTGGAAAAGAAAGCAGTTTTCACAGGATAAAATACAGATTATACTTGTAACCGTGTCAATTTATGACATGCGCCCTTTGCCTGTGTTCGTACCTTTTGTAAACATGTCGAGAAGTTTCACAGGAGCAGTAATAGACTGTTTACACACGTAATTAGAATTTAAAAAAAGTTATCATGTTTAACGTGTATTTTGATGCAATCACGTGCTACATAGAAATGCATAATATTTACCAGTTTCGAATTGGTTGGCATAATAAAATAATAAATATCTACCAACTAGTGAAAGTGTAACGTATCGTACGATACAAGGTTGTTGTGTGTTATGGTTAAAAAGTATAATCACAAAAATACTGAACTTAAAGTAAAATCAATTCAGAAAGTCAGTAATCACATGAAAAAATCAAATAACAAAACACACAAAAATAGAATTGACAAGCATGATGAAACGTACACCACACATATGTATATTCGAGTACACATACGTCTCACCAATGTTCAAACAAGTATGCACGACTTGAAATGATTTGTAATAATCAATTAGTTAATCTTCAATAAAATCAATATTTCAAATTACAAAAGATACATGGTATTTGCTATCATCCTTTCCTTATCTGCAAAACCTTTTTGAAACTAATGTTTTAAAGCTTAGTCTGGACTGCGTTCGTTTTGCTTAGTTTTTAGAGTTCTATGTTATATTGTGTGTACTGTTGCTTATCTGTTGGTCTTTTGCATTCTTTTAAAACATGGTGTTGTCAGTGAATGTTCGATTATCAGTTTGAATTACGTTTGGTGTCTTTCATCTCATTTGCTGTTCAGATTCATTGATTTTGTTTATTTACTATAAATACATAATGACAATTGTTCTTACTTTAAAACCTGATTGTTCAAATTATCTTAGTAAATGAGGATATGACTTTAGTCATAAAGAAGTTACACATGAATATGTGATATCCGTGTTTGTCTTACCTCGGAGTTAACACTAGGTCTGTGGAAATATCGCCTGTGATCAAAATGTGAAGCAAACGGTCTCCAATCCTTTTTATAAACAAAGAGCTATAATATTATGATATGTTCATGTCTGTTTGAGCAAATATTTGAAATAACTGTAAAATCAAGTATACACATCATATATATTCTGTTAGTAGTGTTCACTTGTATTAATAAGTCTTTTAATTGAGTTAAGACATTTCAATTGATATTGTATTGTGTGTCTTTATATGTTGTGATGTGTCACTATTGATTTGGGTAAATGTGAAGATTTGTATATTTAAAAAAAAACGTTAAAACCCGATCCTTTCGTTTACACCTGTCCAAAGTCAGGAACTTGATGATCAGTATTTGTCGTTTGTTGACGTGGTTTTTCGTGTTTTCTGTTCATCTATAAAGAGGGGAAAGCTAGTACATTACACTCGATGCCGAAGGGAACACAATCTGTTAACATAGTTTAAGTATGTACAGGTATTCGATATCAATTTCAAAATATCAGAAGGCAAAAACTCATTTTTGTTAATATAGTCAAATATAATTGAAGTTGTATTCACCTAATTGTTGTTTTCAAAATTGAATAAAGTCAGATAAATTATATAATAAACACTTGGTAAATTGTGTATCCCCGAGCATTTTGTTCGGAATAATCCTTTGCAAGGAACACTCGGCCAAACACATTATGAACTTCAATATTTTTTGTATCGATTAATTAAATTAAAATAATACCATCCGCAATATGATAATTGTTCTTACTTCATAACCAAACTGTTCTACTCTTTGCAGGAAATGTGAATATGAAGACCGTTTGTAAACTAACTGAACAGTTAGCTATTTTGATATATTTCATACCGTGTGTTATGATCAATTTTTTTTTACTTTTGAACCAAATCAGTTACATATCGAAGGTGATTGTCCATGAATATGTATTTTCCATGTTTACCTTACTTCTAAGTTAGCCTTTTTTCTATGATTTTGTGGTCTAGAATCGACAGCTACTTCAAATGGTCTCATGTCCTGAAAAAAATAAACAAATAATAAAAAATACATGGTGTATTCTTGTCCAATCGAACACTTGCTTATACAGTACGTTTGACGTTTCATCAGAGACCTGATTGTCAATGTTCACCAAAAAAACCCTGATTAAATATGTATCTGCTTATACATATATCCCCCAGGGTAACTGGTTGTGCGGGACTTATCAAGTTTGCAGTCACGTCCGGTCATAAGGGTGACGTAAAATCAGATGCCTATTGTAGAGATAGTTTTACGCTCTATACACCTTGAGAACCCTTTCGACAAGTCTTTTGTGGATCCGTAAGTGACCTGTTGCAAGGAAAAACAACTTCTGATCCTATCCTATATAACCTCATTTTCCTGTGGAAGTCTAAATTTCCCCGACCATCATTCCGGATGGCCTCTATAATTACAAAACCTCCCTATTATATTTATTGTTAACTAGTTCTCGTCCTGAACATGCATGAAATATTTGCCACCAACACTCCATCACTATATTATTATCACTTACATCTATTTGACTGGCGATCTTATTCCTGTTTTGAAAGATCTGAATAAAGTTCAGGTGTTATCTACTAGTATGTGAATATTTGTGTACAGAGAACTAGGTATAATGTTCTATTACTTTAGCATGTTTAGGAAGTAAGTGACTTTATTCTGCATATGTTTTATTGTATATCCTCATCGAAAGATATGTGTACCCTTCTTGAGCATAATAAATCACCAATTTCTTTGGATATTTTTCTTCTTTTTAACCATAACGTTGTCAGTGTATTTTCGACTAATGAGTTTAAATGACCTTTATACCTTTCGCCCTACTTTTTCTTCTGATTTATTAATTTAAATTTTGAAATGAGTTTACTATACCAAATTCATTATGACAATTATTCTTACTTCAAAATCTGATTGTTCTGATCATCTTAGGAAATGTGAATATGAAGACCGTGTGTGTACCTAATTAACGATTTTTATGAAAGTTTTTTTTCTTGAATGATTAGCAAACTTTTGAATATGTGATTTCCATGTTTGCCTTACCTCTGAGTTGAAACTAGTTCTGTCCATATGATCAACAGGTGTGGCAAACGGTCTCCAATCCTGTTATATAAATAAAATGAGGATGGGAATGGGGAATGTGTCAAAGAGACACAAACCCGATCGTATCAGAGACAGCAGCCGAAGTCCAGCAATTGGTTTTCAATAAAGCGAGAAACTGTTCATGTCTGTTTCAGCCAATGTTAGCAATAAAGATTATATCAAGTAGACAAATCAAGTTTATTCCGTCAGTGTATGTTTACTTGTACTATTATGTCTTTTGCATGAGTTAAGCCCTTTCAATTGCTACTGTAAAGTGTGTATTTCTATGTTGTGTTTGTTACAGTATTAAAAGATATGAATGGAATTAAATCATCTAGATTATCAAGACAAAATTTAACACCGCAACATTTATGAAAACAGTTTCAGAAGGAACATATGTTCATATGATGGTCAATGATGAATCGCCTGTTTCATATGTTGACCATTTTCTGAATGAATGTATATATTTTGTGTATACGTCTAAGAGTAGTGAATATATATGATATATTTTGGCCTCGTTTATTGCAACAGACACTTTCAAAATATTTTGTGTAAAACCCAAAAATAATGTTCCAATGACGGTACTGTTACAAATAAAGATATACCCTTTTTTTCTAAAACTGTTCGATACTAATCACACAACAACTAAATCACCGGGTGTGCTATAGTCTCTATTATTACATATGCTTTTCTTACCGTAACTGGGGGTGTCAAGGTTCTAAAAATATCATCTAAGGAATTGTTGCACTGAAAAATATGTTTTAACTATGGAAATCAACGTGTTTTTTTATAAATTAACTGTTAACTAAGAATATTCTTATACCAGAAATATATTATCTTAGTCGCATTAGGCACTACTTTTGGGAATTATGGGTCCTCGATGGGTCCTCGATGCTCTTGAACATTGTGCATGTTTTGTTTTATGAATATTTTGATATAAGCGCCACTGATGAGTCTTATGTATACGAAACGCACGTCTGGCGTATTAAATCATAATCTTGGTACCTTTGATAACCGTTTGGAGGATAAAACAAACATGTGTTTTGTTTTCATACTCCTATATTAGATAAATGATTATGTTATTATCTGTAGGCGTTCCTTATCTGAATGTATAGCGGTTAATCATAGAAATAATTATGTGAAGATGTGGTGTAAGTTTCGATGAGACCATGATTTATTGCAACACAGTTTTACGATCAACAAAGATAATGACATGTTTAGATTCCCTCATAAATAGTTATTTTCTTTGCAAATAATTTGGTCTCCAATTCTGATTCGACAGAACGCTTGCACAAAGCACAATTGTTTTTCTTCTTCTTGTCCGATTTGCCCTGTAGATTATTTTCATTCAATCAGTGCAGTATGCATACTAGTACTCTCTGGTATTAGTTGGTTTAATATGATACCAGGACGTCAAAGTCTTCGCTTTCCTTTAAGCGTTACATATTGAAAAAAAACGCGACAAAACGTGACCATGTTTGGTATCATAAAAACAAACAAATTAACTGTCCTGAATAGAAAAAATCTCACTCGATATCGAGGTGAAAACAAATATGTGTAAATTGTTTAAGTATGTACAGGTAATGGTTATCAATTTCAAAATATCATTAGGCAACAACTAACTACTGTTTATCAAGTCAAATAATCAAAGCACTTGCGTGACCTGCTATCACTTTAATTATTTGAAGGTGTCTGTACCTAAGTTCATTTTATCTTTCTATTTCTTCAGTCTAGTAGTTATTATGTTCGTTGTTAACTTACGTGTGTTAATTCCTAGCAAACATGTATTTATTAAATTTGAAATTGTAACTACCCTATTGATGATTTTAGTATTTTGGCTGTCTGCGTATTTATAGATTCAGAATTCATGTTCACTTAAAGTAATTTGTTTTACTACATTTGTTTTACTACATACTAAAAAATCATAACATCATTTAGATGTCTTCAATACTTTCGTTGCAGATATAGTTAACCGTTGTATCAGCCTATTTTTTTTCAAAATCAAATAAAGTAAGATAGTTTATTAAATGAACACTTGATAAACAATTTTCACATATGTTTGTAACGATTCTTTAAATTTTGTGACTTAATAATATCAACTTCAATATAAAATTGTTTTTAAATCGAAACCTTATTCAACTTTATTTCCGGAAATGTGAATAAACAGACCGTTGGTGATCAAACTTAACGAATCAATTTCGAACATTTTGTATCATAAACAATTTTCTGACTTTTGAACCAAATCAGTTTCAAATTTTAAAAGAAAATTGTACATGAATATCTATTGTCCCTGTTTGTATAACCTCGAAGTTAACTCTTTTTCTATGATTATGTGGTCTATCAATAACAGCTACTTCAAATGGTCTCCTACCCTGAAATATTAACAAAAAATAAAAAAGATATATATTCCTCTTTTATTGAACACATGCTTAAAATAACGCTTACAAAAGAGCGTTAAAAATTTCATCAGTTACCTGATGATCAATTTTCACCAAAACAAAACATGATAAAATGTATATATCTGACTTTAAATGTATGACTATCACTTATATTTATTCGACTGGCGGTCTAAATCCTATCATCAAAATTATGAATAAGCAATACATGTTTATCACTTATATTCATTCGACTGGCTATCTAAATCCCATTACTAAAGTACTGAATGAAGTTGTTATTTATGTGAATACTTGTGTACAGAGAACTAGGTATACTGTTCTATTACTTTAGGAAGTATTGGACAGTATTGGGCATATATATCTTTATATCTTCCTCATCTCTGTAAATTATTATTTGTTTGCTTCTTGTCACATTGAAAACATTCAAGAGTGTTTATAAATTGTTAGCCCATTTTCAGTTGTTATCCTTAATAGAATCCATAACTTTTTTATTTCTTATTTCCTATGCATGTGTTTGTGTTATTTGAACTGAGGACAATGTGATTTCAAATTTTGGAAATATTCAGGTAGATTCCCAGTAAACTGAATTCGAAATAGAATTACATACATTTACACATATATATGTATATGTATATAATAACATGACAAGAGGAACTGTAAATGGCCAAATGGAACACTCACGTGTCAGTAGCTATGTTAATCACACTTTCAAACATGTGATAGTGTCAGTATCGAAAAAATATTTGAATCAGATTGTTGTCCCGACCCGAATCAAATATATGTTTTTAGGTGCTTCATTTTTTTACGAAGCAGGTTTGTTGTTATTTTTCAATCTGTTTAAGGATAACAAAATTACGATATGTAAAAGCTTCCTTTCTATTGATTTACATGTATCAATATGTGATAACCAATTCCTCTGGATAAGTAGCTACACATTAGCTGGTATGCCTTGTTTTGATACGTAGAAAATTAAGTTTGTAAAGTATTGTAAGACAAGAAAGTAAACATACTTTTTTCAATCTATCATCCTGGAAACAACCGTAACTTAAAACGTCTAAATAACACGTTAACAAATTAGATTTTGTTTGTAACATTCATTTATACCGAAGCTACGTAAGAAAACAAGATTTAAAAAATAAATCACTCGTTAAACTTCTTAATTTTCGAAATTTTTCGAATGAATGAACTATCAAATTACAATTGATACATGTTGTGATACAGTACAGATGGTGATAAATACAAGTAAACAATTAACTGCGTGAATGGGTTGTCAGACAAAAAATGTAACATGTGTAACTGAATATGGAATATTAAATTCGAAATGCATGAAAGATAAAGATGTTTACTACAACGCCTAAAAAATCTTTGAAAGTGTTCATGACCAAATAGAATAGCAGTTATAATTATTACCTCAATATTTTGCGATTGAAGACTTGATCCATGCTGAATCAAAAGTTCAGCTGCAGGTATATTATCATGAAAAAATGCTACATGCAGTGCTGTTTCGTCCTAAAAAATACCAATACAAGCCAATGAATATCATGTTGAAAATTTACTCTACTTTGTTTTGTTTTATTTGGCAACAAATAGAATCGAAAAGAAAGTTGAGAAAAACAATATCTACACTTTCTTTAAGTACTGGTTAAAAATGTATGAAATACATTTGCAAAATGATTTTTTTCCCTTTCACATGTTTTATCTAAAGAGAGGTTCTGTATTTGATCTGCTCACATGCGTAAAACGAAACGAATCAGGCAGTTCACAATGTAAACCGATTAAAATTTAAGTTTGTTCGGGCCTTCAGTTTGATTATGATCATTTCAAATGAGTGCTAATCATGAACCGGTTCCGACGCATGAAATTGATATAAAGTGTTGTTTTGTATTTTTTTCTAAAACATGTGCACCTACATTTGACATATTTATAAAAACTATTCTATTAAAACGACAATGCAATGTATCTTTCAATTGAACATATCAAATAGTAGCTTACAATGTTAATAGGACTCGACTGTTATACTGTAAAGATTGTGCATAAATATTGTGCATAAAGATTGTGGAGATGATCTTTCGGATTTGTAAGAATCCACATTTATTTGACACTCTTCAGCAAATGTTGGTATGATATTTATTATTTTTTATCCGCATAAATATCGGTCTAAATAAGGGTTTCATGAAGTTTTGGTATCTTACCTACAGTTAAAAATATGGAAATCTTTGTTTTTTATAATACTAAAGGAAAGAACGAATGAGTTTGTGATTGTTTAAAGTTCACTGTTTCGTGAATGTAATGGCGTTGTAGGGGTATTTTCTGCCTTTATTGAGACCTTTTCAATATATTTAGAGGGGGTTGGGTTGTTACAATAATGTTGTGTAAAACTTTGTCTACGAAGGACTAAACAGTGACGCTATAATCAACACATTTAAAAGTCAGAATCTTTGATATTATCAGGATAATTTTCCGCGCATAGTTTTGCCAATTGAATTGAAGTCCCAATTTTATGTTGATTTCAGATAATCAATAGACCATGTCATTTTTTGATAACCTAATTCCTAATGTGTTAGTTTCCTTTTGCTTAAGAAATTGGCAAACTAAGTTTACATTCAATTTCAGCATATTATTAAGTCTGTATTAATCTAGGAAATTTAATAGATGCCTTTTAAATATACCATTGTGCATTATTACAGTACAAAGATGTGAAAGAAAAAAGAGTATACACTCCTTACATTGATAAAATGTCACTTTGTTAATATTAAATGAAATGCAATCCAATTTATTTCAAAACATTACAAATTATACTTACATTTTTATCAACAACATTCACATCTGCATTTCCTTTTATAAGTAATTGCATGACATCGGGGCGATTCAATAATGCTGCATAATGCAGTGGACTCCAATTCTAGAAAGAAAAACAATCTGGTCACACACAGGTATATAACACCTGTCATACTTTTTGGCAGCAAAATGCAAGCATTTGTTTTGCACTTTTCTACATGTACATTGTAATAAAAACTGTTCTAAAAAATAACTGATAATTTTGAATTTATAAATCAAGACGAGATCTGTAATTATAGCTGATTAAAAGTGTCCCCTTATGACAGGAAAAGCATTTAGATTTGAATATCACAATAAAATATCGTGATGTAAGTTACGAATTGATAACATTGTGTGTCTTAATTGTTTGTTTATTGACTCAGAAAAAGAGGACGGCTGTAATCGGCTTAACAAACATTACTAAAACCACGCAAAAACTCATATCATTTTTTTTATTTAAAATATAATTGATATTAGTCTGAACTATGCAATATAGTTTGTATCTTTGTGTTTTAAACGAAGGAGAAACAATAGACCTATATATTGCGTGCTTGTATGTTTAAATACCGTTTAAGTGTTTCGTCAGTTCTAAATTTTAAGATATCTTCCTTTTAATATCCATTATGGTTTAGTCTTTATTCTTGTTTTCTTTTACGTTTTGTTAATGTATCACTATGTTCAGAGGAGCGACTTTCAACAACAACAAATTATAGGATAGACAATGTGTGTTGAATATTATTAGATACGAAACATGAATTATAGGGACACAACAGTATCACACAGAAGTACATGATACATCATCTTGTAAGATTATAAGAAACATACATTTGAAAAAAATTGATTACATAAGAAAGTTGATGATACACTTGACCATTCCCTCAGGTTTGTTTTTGTTCGTACTGCTTTTTTGTTTTCTTCTATATAGTGTTTTAAAAATCTTGCATCAAATTTGGTTAATATGCATAATGCAACTCAAATTAAGGAGCACAAAAATTGTGATTCAACAAAATCTCTCTGTGTAGTGATATTGTAGATGTTTTATTGTTTACAAATGGCTAAGATCAACCTTTTATGCTAATTTGAAAAGCTGACAATCATAATAGTATAATTCTATAAAAAGTACGTGAAGTATGCAGTTATCTATCAGTTATTATGCAAACAACTGAGTTTGAAAAGAACGTGCTGTGTGAAAAGGGCAAACGTGGTTGTAGGGCTTGTCATTTTGAAAGAAAAATCGAAGTACCATTAACTTACGTCAGGATATGATGTTGTGTTTACGGAGGCGCCTCTTTCTACTAACGTTTGAACTTCAGAGACATCTCCTTTTATAATTGCACAATGAAGGCTCTGAAACAAAAATATAAACTAAAACTTGTTAAGGGACGACACCAAAAGTTCAATGAAGGATAAAAAACTTAATTCACATAGTTTTTTCACTGAACCCCTACCCCCCTCTTAACTTAATTTGGGAAAAATTGATTGACCCATATGGATATATGTAAAAATCAATGTCGGATAACAAAATCTTGCAGCATTTCAACCCCAATCCCCAAACTATTTCAATTAAGTTTTTTTTTTATCTTACAATGATCTTTTGATGTCGTCCCTAACTCGTTGTAACAGCACAACAAAATAACAAAGCAGAAAACAACTCACATAAAGGCGCGATCTAATAAAACTTATCGGAATCTTTCTATAGGATGTATCAATCGGTAAACAACTGTTGCTTTAATTCAAAAATCTAGTATAAATCATGCTGCATCAGAATAAAGTAGCAATCATTGTTTTTGCGAGGTTTTTAGCTTTCATTTCTGTTAACATTTTGCTTCGTACAGAAACATAGTTGTTATCCTCGGCATTTGGTCCCTGGTGAATAGCTTTTGTTATTGGAAATCATACCTAATGTTCTTATATGTGTATGTATGCGTAATCATCAAAATTTAAAAGAAAGAATTTTGTTTCAAACTTCACGCTTTTAGTGTAAAACTGTACCAATAAACAGACATTTTCTCACATAGCCTTTTTGTGCTAAAGCGGCGTAAAGCAACCAACAATCAATCAATCAATCTCACATATTCGTTGTTAACAATGAAACATTACAATATGACCAGCAGAGACATGTGTTATATAATGTATTTAATAAAAAAAAATGCATGTAATGTTTTCTGTATTTTGTTATAGTTCATTTCCATGAGTCTTTGGTAGTTTCGTTGGGTCTGCTTTTTGTGTTTGTGTTCGCTAAACGATATATAATTTCCTTAGATATCATTGGATATACAAACATCGGAACACAAGTGTCCCAACTAATGTTATGTACTCACCTGATTAAGATCCATGAAATCCTAAAATGAATAACAAATTAAATTTTAATCAATACCTAAAGATTTATTTTGAATAATGTATTTTTAAATTTAAAACTGCTTGTAGATAGATATAGGAAGATGTGGTGTGAGTGCCAATGAGACAACTCTCCATACAAATAACAATTTAAAAAGTAAACCATTATAGGTTAAAGTACGGCCTTCAACACGGAGCCTTAGCTCACACCGAAGATGTGTATGTAGATGTATGCATTGTTCGAATATTTTTTTTTCAATATTTTCTAGTTTAAGTTTCCTTGCCCTATGCAATTATATTTCTAAATTTGAACTGTTTTGTATCATCCTCCCTTAAACCAAGAGGGTTATAAACCTACTTGCGCAACTGATTTAAACATAATATAAAATGTAATATTTTCTTAGGCATACAACTTGTCAATGTATATTTGTTCAGCCTGACAGACATTCACCCGGAAACTATTTTAACAATTGTTGGAACAAATATTCCGTAACCTTTATTCTGTTAGGAACAAATACTGTAACATTTGTTCCAGCTGAATTAATATTACAGAATGTTTATCTCGTTTCAAACTATAGTTATGACGAGACTTTTATATAGTGAACTCAATGAACCGTTATTTTTGTTTTAATATATGTTCGCTATGTAATCAAGATTAATATCTAATTTATACAACATGACTGTTATCATTATTTATCGGTAATTCGTATATTTTTCTTTTGATTTTACTGCCTAATATTTTCGAGTATCAGCGTACTGGCTGTATCACTGAAAATATTAGGCAATACATTGTGTGACGTCATAATTAACGATAAACAGAATGATACGTAGTTTCGTTTTAGATACTCACTAAATCATGTAGAATAGTTTAACTCTTCCTAACGGGCTCGTCTAGATATATCACATGATATAGTAAGTATCAAAAACGAAACTACCTATTATTCTTTAAGTATACGGTCGCTTTTTTTTTAATATTTGTATGTCAATAATTATAACTTTATAGTTTGTACAACATAATCTTGAATCTACAAAGTTAAACTTAGAAGACATGCATTGTTTTCAAGTTTACACCCTGATCTGCAAATAGATTATTCAACAAATAAATAGGAATGACTTCAAAAACATAGAAACTGACAAAAAACATACTTGCTATTAATGAAAACAAGGTACAGTGGTTCAGTACTAAACTATAGCCACGAATTGTACTGCCATGCATCAAGAAGAAGCGAATCTGCAATAGTATTATTGACGTGTAAACAGTTTAAAGTATTTATATTGGTAGCCTATTGAATCGTGACGAAGTTAATATTTTATCTTTAAAGAAGTGTTTAAATATCTATTCGACTTAATTGTTACCGACATATTTACCTATCGGTTTATTTCAAAAATAAACTGAAAAATTAAAATCGATTTCACTACTGAATTGTGAAAACACGTTTTTACTTAATATAATTTTCGATCGCCTTTTATTATTCAAAGTGATAATGTGCTGGAAATTACAGTATGCATACTGTAAAATTGAAAAGTATCCTCGCAGATCTGAGATACAAATGTTCTTTCTTTATCGTCTGTTGTGATATTAAAATGTTTCGATTAATGATAAAAACGTTGTAGATGTAAGTGCCTGCTAAACTTTGCAGCAATGAAATAAATCACTTTTACAAATGACTAGTGTAAAAATAATTTTATTGTTCTTTTCTCAAAAATAATTTTGATTTAAATATATTTCTTGGTTTGCATGGATATTATTGCAGATGAACACTTAACACTACATAAAGGTTATTATTCATTACACCAGACGAGCGTTAAATTTACTGAGCTGTCAAAAATGGCGGTCGTATAAAAGCTGTTAGAAGTTCAAACAATCCAAATATTGAAGTGCAAAAGCCAAAACATATTGCCATATATTCCATAAGTCCATCCTTTATTTTAAGGTATATTAATTTTTGGTGTTTCTAAAAATCCAAAAAAAATTATGAACAATACTATCAACGGTAAAGGATACAGTTACAGGGGAGGTAATACATGTAACGTTGCGTACGCTGATTTTACTTTATGCGACATCAAAATGTGACATATTGGCAAACTATGCATTTTCTACTTTTTTTAATTTTTCAACTTCGAAACGAGTACATCAACACTCTTTTTTTAAATGGCATTTGGTTTTATTGCGTATAGCAATAATTTTCAACAATTTCTATAGACCCTTGTATGTTTCGTTAATCCATTTACCAATCATTCACTGATTTCTAATAGCCTTTTAAATTGCGACATTGTGTTACACTTTACCTGGCTTAATACTACATCACGTGAATGTATTTTTATGATCACTTACCTGAAGTGAAATATTACACGTTGAACTTTAAATTCTTGTATAAAAAGGTTATGTATGCAATGTATATGTGTTGTTGAGAAACTATAGATAGTCTCAATCGGTAAATATTCTCGTTTAATATCAACATAATGTCTAAGGCACACATTCACGGATCACCTCGCCGAATCCACTACGGATTGAATCTCAAGATGATCCCAGAAATACATAATCCGTAGTCTTATATGGATCTGATACGATCGTTCAACGATTTTAATACGGGTTTTGATGTAACTACCACTGATAATAAATTTAAAGGGTCACTTGTCGACATGAAAGACACGGGCTCTTACTGTAGGACATAGCTGGATATGGAACTGGCATGGTTAAGTTCGCAACGACACATGCCGGGTGTATGTGCAGCGGTTTGCTACGTCTGAAATGTAATAGTACGAACCGCCAAATTTTCTTAAATATGTTAATCATTTCTATAATTGAGCTTCTGGTTTATCACTTCTTTATGGTAGTGAAGTATAGATTTATATTATGTTTTATAAGATAAATGATTCATCTGTTTCTCTGTACCGTGCTTTGTTTTTCGTAATCTTTGGACCATTTCATGATTGATTGAAACTATTGTTAACAAGTTCTTTAATGTAATCGTATGTTCCGCATCAACAAATAATTATGAGGGCCTCATACTGGCCATAGATATGTGGTAAGTCCCTAGTTCACAATCTACTCTGCCTCCATGCACCTCTACATCTGTATTCAAATAGTTATACGCCTGCCCTGGCACTTTGCGCCATATCAATAACCTATTCCATCCATCATTCCTGTTTAATAATGTTATGTATACCTCTAAGGCATGACACATAATACGTTGGAGCCTATAAGTAGGTAGTATTTATACAGAATCCTTATGTTTGTTTGTTTTGAGCAGTAATATCCCGTAGTTTCCGTGAGCAGGTATATTCTGAAAACGTTGTTCTCCGGAAATTACCGTACAAATCAGTCAGGTTTACGAATACGTATGGGTTAAGACGGTTGTAATATGTATTAAAACGGATGTGTATATTTATTATTAATCTCGCTGAATATTTACTTACAATGGAAACTCAAAATGCCAACTGCATTAACAAAACACATTCATATTCTCTGCGCTCTTTCATTTCTGTATTATTTCTTAAATGTAGTGCAATTGATACTGAGTTACATGTGAATAAAATACGTATTTTGACTAATAAAACATGATTTCCATTATATAAAAAAACTTTTTGTTCACTATCAACATGATCAATTAATACATATAAACTTTATCGATCGTCGTGTAATTAGATATTATGAAAAACAACTACAGAATTTATCATAGTTAACTCCATATGAGAGGTTTTGTCACAAATAAACTATTGACCTTCTAATTTTACTAATGGTCCTTTGTCTTAAATTAAATGTGCATGCAAATGATATAAGGATCATTAAAATCAATGCACCTACACACATTGCGTTGTTGGAAATTTCTGTTAAACACTAGGCTTTTTAAGATCAACCTTAATAAAACAAAAAGTCATAAAAAATATCGATTCATATTTAATAATAAATAATGTCCACAGTTTACATTAGTTATGATTTCAAACAAGTGCGATAACTTGTTGTTTTGTAAATAAGCAATCTCAATTATCAAATCATTTCATCCATAAAATATAAAAAAAGAAGATGTGGTATGATTGCCAATAAAACAACTATCCACTAGAGACCAAAATGACACAGATAAATGATTATTTAAAACGTTTATTCATTTTACTATCTTTGAATAATTGATTTAAATTTATCCCTTTTTATGAAACACTTTTTTATGAAACAATATAGCAAGGTAAGTGCAATTACCGGCCGGTAGTGTTGCATATGTGCTTTCTTATTTGCTGATAACATAGTGTACATTACAAATCTTTTTACAAACTTATGGTTGTATATTCTTGAATCACATCACAAACGTAGTATATGCAGATATTTTCTATCGTATGATATGTTTCCGTTCTTGCTTTTTTTTTACTCTGTTTAACAAAGTACGAGTACAAAATTTAAAAAAAGCGTTCTGTAACTTTGTTCTGACGTCTCCATCACTTCATATATGACGCACGTTTTTCGCCTAAAGTGTTAATTTCAGATTAATTTGTGCGGCAACAAGGTACAGTCCCTGAGTGGTGAAACTTCCCAGTAACACCATACACCTTTTCGAACTAGAGATAAAGGATACTACAGATACAGTTAGGTCGGCTTCATATCTTGAATTACATCTATAAATTGACAATGAGGGTTGGTTGAAAACAAAACTTTACGACAAAAGAAATGATTTCAGCTTTCCAATTGTGAACTTTCCATTTCTAAGGAGCAACATTGCAGCAGCACCTACATACGGGGTTTATATCTCCAAATTGATACGATATTCCCGTGCTGGCATTTCCTACCATGATTTTCTTGATAGACGGTTGCTGCTTACAAGGAAGCTATTAAACCAAGAGTTCTAAATGGTGAAGTTGAAATCACCCCTTCGTAAATTTTACGGACGCCATCACAAGTTGGTTGACCGGTATGGAATAACCGTTTCACAAATGATATCGGATATGTTCCTTACGTCGTAACTACAATCCCCTTCCCTTTCATGATTGTGACCTTCCGAATTAGACTATTTACCGGATTTGTAATCACATAAGCAACACGACGGGTGCCACATGTGGAGCAGGATCTGCTTACCCTTCCGGAGCACCTGAGAACACCCCTAGTTTTTGGTGGGGTTTGTGTTGTTTATTCTTAAGTTTTCTATGTTGTGTCATGTGTACTATTGTTTTTCTGTTTGTCTTTTTCATTTTTAGCCATGGTGTTGTCAGTTTGTTTTAAATTTATGAGTTTGACTGTCTCTTTGGTATCTTTCGTCCCTCTTTTACACCAGATACCATTACACCATACAAAAAAGTTAAGGTGTTATTGCGAATGAGACAACTCCTCATAAGAATCAAAATGACACAGAAATTAACAGCTTTGATCACCAAAGGCCTTCTACAACGAGCAGAGCATATACATACATAATGTGCCGTGGTTGAACATGTTAGACCTGGGATAGTCGGTACAATACGGATGTCTATTCGAAGACATTATTAGTTGCATATTTCGTATTATTCAATTTCCAAAATTTAATCATACCCCAATATTTCCATTTATTTAGAAAAATCCATCTACAAAACATTCCAAGTAACTATCATCTGAAAGAATTGTCAAATCATATTGGAAATTATCCACTGCAGTTAGGAATATAACTAGGATTAAGCTTCACTGATGTACAGCAGAGTTTGGTCAAGTTTCTGAAAGATTTGCCTGGTTTGTTGAAAAACATTTTGTGGAAGTGGAAGAAACAATCTAAAATCTGATGATTGACCTAGATGGTTTTTTTTAATTTGTATAGTATTGTCAATTGGTCAAAGTAAATACTTTGTCAACATTTAATGAAAATAAAACTAGCGAAACTAATCTAGTGAAAGTGCTGGGTACCACCTTAACTCAAATACATATAAAGTTAGGAGATGAAATATTCTTTCCAATGGGAAAAAATGCCGACTTTTAGCTGCAGAATATTTTTTCTGTATCTGAAATTCTAACATGATTTTGTAATATCACTGTTAAGACTAAATGTGTTTTATTCTATTATTCCTTTAACAAGCCTATTCCAATTCAGAAGACATATAAATGCCTCTACAAATAAATAAATAAATCAGACATATAGTTGTAGTGTTGTTCAATTATTCTATTGAGCTTAAAGCAAAACATTTATACGTCGATCATAAAAAAAATCATACATCAAAAGGTACCAGGATTATATTTTAATACGCGAGACGTGCGTTTCGTCTACATAAGACTCACAAGTGAGGCTCATTTCAAAATAATTAAAAAAAAACAACAGGTACCAGTCTATGATTAACTAGAAGGGAAACTTTTTTAAACGACACAAGAAGTATAATAAAAGATAACAACACTGCTTATCAAAATATAAGTTATACAATTAGAATCAATTTCCAAATATGTTTAATTTCTCTCTGGTTGGCGAAAAGTCACCGATAAAAACATCGTATGATGTATGTATTCTCCAACATACATGATCATTAAAGCACGTGTATCCAGACAACAAAATCGACAAATAAAGGCAACAGTAGTATACCAGTTTTCAGAAGTCTTAAAGTGATTGAGAGAAACAAACAAATCCGTGTTACAAACCAAAACTATATGACAGTTTGAAATGTCACAGCTTTTGCAAAAATGCAACAAAAGAAAACTGCAAAATTTCCTTCAAACTACCAATTCAGGGGCAGCAACCCAACAACGGGTTGTCCGATTCATCTGAAAATTTCAGGGCAGATAGGTCTTGACCTGATGAACAATTTTACCCCCATGTCAGATTTGCTCTAAATGCTTTGTTTTTTTTAGTTATAAGCCAAAAACTGCATTTTACCCCTATGTTCTATTTTAAGACGTGGCTGCCATCTTGGTTGGTTGACCGGGTCATCGGACACATTTTTCAAACTAGATACCCCAATGATGATTGTGGCCAAGTTTGGTTAAATTTGGCCCAGTAGTTTCAGAGGAGAAGATGTTCGTAAAAGTTAACGACGACGGACGACGACGGACGACGACGGACGACGACGGACGCAAAGTGATGACAAAAGCTCATTTGACCTTTTAGGCCATGTGAGCTAAAAATCAATTATCATGAAACCTAGAGACACATTTTTCTAAGTTGAAACTGAATATCATGAACCATAATCTCCTGAATATTTCATATCCAATTTCTGCTCATTTCTTCAGTTTCTTTCATGGTCAGTCATGGCTACTGAAAAACAAGATTCTTCACGAAAACGTCCACCCAATTTAAGAGTAGAAATTTCTGGTGACGAAACTGTCAAAAGTAGAATTTTGGAAAAACTTCAAAAAGTAAAGTTTTTTTTTACTTCAACTTTGAATAAGCCAGTTAACAAGTTTATTTATAAAGGAACTTTTAGACTTTTGGATTAAACAACAACTTGGTAGTGACAATTCGAAAGAACTTCATCCTTTCCATCCACCTATTCCCAAACAAGATGCCAGGATGTAGACCAAGGACTATTTGTTACTGCAGAAAAATCTTTGAACACATATGGAGAACTCTTTGAGGCACAATCCAGTATTTGTAATGGGAAGCTAAAAGTATTGAAAAGAACTACGAAAGGACATGTAGCATCTGTAAGACTGATGTGTACCAAGGAGAAATCACATTCCTATTTATGGTCATCATCTTACCTTCCGAATGATGAGTTCTTGGTCAATCACAGGATTTGTCATGCATTTTATAGCAGTGGAATTTTGCCAGTACATTACACTAGATTTGTTAATGGGACAGGAATTGGCTGCATCACTAAAGAGAGAAGATCGAAATTCTTTAGAAAATATAAAGAACATGCTGAAAATTAAAGCGTTCAATCAGTTGACAATGCCATAAATGATGAAATTTCTTCATATGACGACCAAGATGGCATCAACATCATGACAGATGCTAGGCACGGTTGGAGGACAAATGTAAAGGATACTACAGTTGTAACATTAGGAGAAAAAACTCACAAAGTTATGGACTGTCAGCATATTCATAGTCACAGGATAAAGTTGCCCAACGACATGAAAGACTTGGAACACAAATAATAAATGAAAATTTGGAGAACAAAAATGTGTTAATAAAAATGCTTGCACATGATAGAAATTTGGTTGTAAATAAATTTGTGAGAGACACTCAATTTACCGTTAATCAGAATGACTTATGGCATGCTGTCAAGGCTGTAAAAAGGCTGTCTGCAAGATTTCCAAAGGTACCAAACGTTCAGAGGGTATAAGTTGAAGTGAACATCTAGGAGATAAAGTTGAACCCATAGCAACACACATTAACTGGGCTGTCCGTAACTGTGAGCAAAATTCCATAAAACTGAAAGAAAGTTTGGATAACATTGTTAAACATTAGTGTGATAAGCATGAACATTGTCATCATTCACCAAGGTGCAGATTTGATTCAAACTATGAGCCATCTTGGACTGTACTTACAAATTTAAAAGCCAGAAAAATGTTTGATATTGCTATAAAAAGTTCAACTATTTATAAATATCCTCAAGATTACATTCTTGCTAAAGACACACTTTATGTTGAAAGTTTCAATAATGTTGTGAACATATTTCAAGACAAAAGAATTTGCTTTGGTGATGATCAATGTAAATTGAGATCAAATTTGGCAGTATGCCATTGGAATTGGAATGTGGACAGGGGGTTTACATCAGTGTGGAAATCACGGAATCCTAATGCACCAGCTTCACAGAAAGGAAAGAAAATTTACAAAAAAACAAACATATAATTACAGGATAAACATTTGGAACCGCTTCATTTATAGTTTCTATTAAAAACAGAATAATTACACTAATGCATTGAATTTACAAGTGTTAACTATTATCATGCAAATTTGTTTATCATCAAAATCTTGTTATTTGTTAGTCATTAGTTTTAGTCTGGATAATAAATTGTTACACAAAGGTAAATTCCACATGTGTTTGTTTTCTTTTACCATGCTGACTTCTATAAATAATTGATTAGATAGTTAGGCCCCTCTCATTTCCTTATTGGCTTAATTGATCTCCAACCGGATTTCTATCTAGGTAAGCCCTGGCTTCACGGTCATAAAACTTTCGAGCATGATTTTTGTACTCAGACTCGAAAATCAACCAATCAAATTGCTGGATTTCATGTTTCGAGCATGATTTTTGTGCTCAGAGCACTGAGCAAAGTTGTATGCCTTCAAGGCCAGGCCTTTAACTTTCCTCTGTGTATGTCATATCCTTTAAGGTGGTACCTGACACTACAGTGAGATAACTCTGTAAAGTCAGCTTAACGTTTTAATTACGTTGTGTTGTCAAGGGAATATAAAGCTCCTAAATGAATAAAATTGAGGAGAGGAGAAAATATGTAAATAAACACCAGGAATGAAATTTTAAAATTAATGCACTTCAAAAATCAAAAAGCTGAATCGTGAAAAATTTACAGAAATTTGCCTCTAAATTACAAAAGGAACAAATATATGACCCAGTGGATACCCTTTTCCCTATAGGAGGAAGGGGTACAGTTATCGAAACCTATGGCTATGGAGATGTGATGAAACGTTTCTCTGAAGGCCTCCCAATCGCAGATGAACCACCTTACAGCCATACGAGGAAGCTGCCCACAATGCATGAGGTTACACCAGAACAGGCAGTCATTTGCTGACACCAGAGAAGGATACTTTCAACTTTGCGGCATAAATTTGGCAATAGAGCACAAGGCAATGCTTGCGCAAATGCAGATATATTTTACACCACCAGATGTAAATGTGTAAGTAGTAATAATCCACATTGAACGTTATCAATATAAATATTATAAGGATGGAAACTGGTAATGTGTCAAAGAGATACCCTCCGTTCTAAACAACAAAAAGCCATCACAGTATGATTGTTCCTTTACACAATTTCCATTTCAAGGTTACATGAAATGAATGCTTCACATTAACATCTACTCAAAGTCAAAGTATGTTCGAAGGTAACGTTTCCAAACCATCGACAAATTGCTAGGCAAAATCAATGCGTTGAACCATAACTGATATATGTGAAAATTGAGAGCGGAGACATAAAAACTATATTTGTATAAGACCTACTGCTACAAATATGTAAAATAATCACTCTCTTTAATGGTGAACCAAAAACAATTTCGAAGATAAGTGTGAAGAATAGAGACAAAGAAGACATGAACCAGGAGTTATGACAAACGTGTATGACAAACAAATTTGGAAAAGGCTTAGGGAAGACAAAAGAAAACGCCTTTGGGAAGCCGAGAGGAATTATGGTATGATATTAAATCTTAATTCCTGTTAAACCAGTCGAGCATGTTTAATATTCTGTTAGTATCGTATTCTGTTGTGTTGAATCTGTGACGAAAAGAACGATTCAAACTGCAAAATGTGTTTCTAGTTGGCCTTATTCCCGACATGTCTGGCGAACCATCAGTTCAAACATTTATTAACCCATTTGTTAATGAAATGAAAAGTGTTTGTAGTACCGGGTTTTCAATGCGATCACACAACAATACAAAGAACGATGTAACTTCTAAATTAGCATGCCTTTAATTTGATGTGATATACCTGCTACGAGAAAGTTATGTGGTATATTTGGCACGATGCAATACTTGGGTTTTCCAAATGCACGACGAGTTCCCTGTAGAAGTCGGGAAAATAATTATTGAGGCATAGGTTTTTCAAATTGACATCGTGCTCTTTACCTCATCATATTCATAACATTGAGATAATTAAAGAAGCTACACGAAAAAAAGACTACTTGATTACTTTGATCCAATTTGTATGTCTGTCAGTGATCCAATGCTCAATTTATACCAAATAATCGCAAAAAATGATTAAACTTTGGTCAGTAATTAGAAAGTGACGCATTGTGATCGGAATTACCCAAAAGAATTAACGTTTAAGCGGCTCGGGAAACATAGAAAGTTTCGATTTGAAAAAGGGTGTACCTTTTGATATCCCTTTCCCGAGCTCTGAACATTTGAATGCTTATTCCGACCAGTTGAGAAATCGGTCCAATCCAAATGTTCCGAACACTAGAAATGATGAATCTGATCTGGGGATATGAACTGTTGCATTACCTATCATCACTCAAACTAGTTACAATCCTCATAAGCACTTATACAAGGCAAGGATGCAATATAACCAGATATAACTTTAATACAAGCACACCAGACGCAAAGTGTTAAATCCATTTGACCACCGATGCTATTAAAAAAAATAACTCAGTTTTGAACAATAGAGATA
This sequence comes from Mytilus edulis, assembly GCF_963676685.1. Taxonomy (NCBI): domain Eukaryota; kingdom Metazoa; phylum Mollusca; class Bivalvia; order Mytilida; family Mytilidae; genus Mytilus; species Mytilus edulis. The sequence goes on from NC_092354.1 coordinate 37,026,339, forward strand.
AGTGATTTACGGGAGTTAATACAAGAGTTACAGATAGAAGATCCTTTGTAAGCAGACAAAAACATAGAAGGAAGGTGACTGTTGACATTAGAGGACCTATAGAGGTTTGTCTATTTGAGGAAAATTTACAAGACGACTCAAGACGATTTTCTGCGTCATTGAATGTGTAGGATTACATCATATAGAGTTATATCACCTGATGTAGAAGAGAATTATTATGCCATTTCTAGACATATTGGACAACATTACAAATATTATGATGGCGATAAAACTGTTAATTCTAGTAATAACAGTTTGGATAAAGAAAGTATTTCGACCATTGGTCCTGTAACTTTAAATCTAATTGTGTCCTTTCTGGTTGATATAAAGATAATTGGCTCATGGCAAAATGTGCTCTTTGATGATATGGGAACTTTGAAACAACAGGTGTGGCAAATAATGTCTATAAATGGGACGGAAATGATAACCTTTTATCAAGTTTTACCAGTAGACAACCAAAAATCCGTCTTTTTGAGATTTTTCATTATAATTTCTTTCTTATATGATTGTTTATATATAGGATCACTGAATACTATGTATGTATTGTGTGCTCGTATGCATACTTTGTAAAATGCAACTAACAAAAGATATAGATATAATGTATATTTTGCTAATCAAATCCCCTGGTTTTATTAGCCATTAACAACACAGGGAGGAACCTTAGCGTCATTGTTGTAGCGCTAAGGGACATTGTTCACAACCAGGAATGAAATAAAATATTTAAAGTTGAAAAAAAACATGATCAACTGTGATGGACGTTTGCTCAATAACAGGAGTCGATGATGACAAAACTCCACGGTTAAAACTTTTGCGGTTTGTAGATTTTACTTTTTGCTTTTGAGTTTGCACTCTTAGAATGGATTTTTCATGGTCGATGTCAGTGTAAGATTTTAGAAAGCCAAACAAGTACAAAGTTGAAGAGCATTGAGGATCCAAAATTCAAAAAAAGTTGTGCCAAATACGGCTTAGGTATTCTATGCCTGGAATAAGAAAATCCTTATTTTTTCGAAAAATTAAAAGTTTTGTAACAGGAAATTTATTAAAATGACCACATTATTGATATTCATGTCAACACCGAAATGTTGACTACTGGGCTTGTGATACCCTCGGGGACGAAACGTCCACCAGCAGTGGCATCGACCCAGTGGTGTAAATAGTAGTTAAAGGTACCAGGATTATAATTTAGTACGCCAGACGCGCGTTTCTAAATGGGACATCAGTATACCAAAATTCTGCCACAAAATCCATTCTACAATAAATATGTTTTGTCCTAAAACGATAACGCTTTATGTATATCTGTATTACCAAAGTCTATATATATTTAAAATACACATCTGAATTACATCAACATCAAAAACACATCCGATACATGCATACACACATAGAGTTGTCTCATCAAGTTGTTGTTGTAAAACATAAACATTATTGTTTGATTTGATGTATCCAATCTACATAAAAAATTGATGGTGTACAATGAAAGATTTCAATACTATACGTAATGACATCTAAATTAAAGTTTTTCGTCCTTGTAGTTTTGGGGGAAGTTGAAGTTCAATCAACTTGAAACTTAGCACACATGTTTCCTATTATATGATCGCCCTTATTGTACTGTCAAATTAAAGATTCAACCCATATTTCACCGTCTACTTAGCATATAAATTGAAAGTGCGAAAGGAGCATCCATGTGACATGTCCACAGTTTTGTTTGTAGTATGTCATTGAGTTTGTGTACATGTATGCACAATATACAAATAAACCTTGCACAAAATTGCATTGTTCTTACTACTTCGATCGTCAATGATCAAATATAGTAGCTCAGTTGATGGCATTAATTTCAATTTCGTTTAGCCATTAACTCCTATAAGAAGTGTTTTACAAATGGGGTTGATGTCTTTGTTCACTAGCTCACACTTAAAGGTACTTCGTTATATAACTAATTGTTCATATGATACAGGTTTACAATAATAAGTGTTCTCGTCCTGAACATGCATGAACTAATTGCCACTGAACGTTAAGCAATCAAAAATCAATCAATCTGTATATAACTAAAATAACTGACCCTCTTGCTTTCACCTAAAATTCTTATGATATTTCAACGACACGTAAGTTATCACAATAAAAAAATATACGGTTCAATGCCAATTATGCCCCCTAAGTACACAAGCCATAACAATTGAATATAGTGCGAAAAATGCAATAAATATACGTACTATTTGGATATATTATAATTTAAAATTATATACTTTAGAAATACGTAAACACATACCAAGAATTACTCCTTGTTAATACGTACTAACCAAACTTTTATAAACTGCTTTTGGTTAAAAAGGCCGGGATGCGTACAGTATTTTACTTACAAATGTCATAATTATTATTGAAAAATAATACGTATAAACAATTATAATATTTAAACGACAAAACATTCGATTTTGATTTACTGCTTAATCCATTCATATCTACTACTAATCTGACTTTTTTCTTTTGTGTTTTCACATCTTCAGATCAAACGACCTCTGAAAACAATTGAAAATGTCATAATTTTATATTCACTCCGTTACACTTACCTGATAGGTTTACATAATTGGATATTCTCTCCGGTATTTGGTCTCATATCGCTCAAGCGCTTGGTTGATCTTTTAAAAATCATCTACATCTATATCAGTTAAGCGCTTAGGACCTCAGTCTTCTTTCCGGCGAAAATCCAGCCGGTCGTGTTTTCGCTCTTAGAAAATACATTGAAGTAATTAGTTTATGAGTTAAGAATGTAAACTTTGTTGTCCGAACGTACATGACTTTTAGAACGCACCTACGCATGTGAGATTTCCGCGGGTTTTTGGTGAATGTAAACAGAAAGATACTACTTATACAAGTACTTTTACTTATACTACCAATAGTTTCTAGCTTTGTTAACCATGCATTAAGTTTAATGTAAACAGTAGTAAATGTATATTTCTTTCTTGTTATTTGCACTGGATTTTTTGACAAATTAAATCTTTAGGTGTCATCACAATATTCTTATATATTATTGCCTTAATATAACCAGACTTAGTAAAGAATTTCTTGTAGTTACATTCAGATGGAGATTTTATTAAAGAGATCCTGCATCATTAAGTCATTGTGCTTCTAAAGGTTATCGAAATGATAGTTTTAAACATATTCCCAAATTTAAATACGTCGGATATCTTTTTAAAGATAGTTCTTGTTTTATATAAGAAACTTCAAGCTATTTTAACTGACCTATCAAAAAAGTGAAGAAAAAAAATACCCTTGAAATTGCAGTAATATTTTTAACTTGAAAAGCATCTAACATGCATTACCAACATTTATCACTGATAAATAAAATGTATACTGTTACCAGGAACATATATATAGTAAGATAAACTGTTCCAAGCTGTCAAACTGTAATGGATTTTGACATGAAAGTTGGTGTACAAAATATTTTCTGCTTTTTCTTTCTTTAACATTTATCTTTTGGTTTTCAATTCTAGTGTTAACATTTATTTACCAGGCATATATTTATTTTTTCACCTGTCTGGATTTTTTTAGTTGATATCCAAAACCCGGGATTACCCTTATCCGCTTCCGGAATCGGATCCGATATTGTAATTGTCTTCTCGCGGCAGCCATTTTGTTTTCAGTGTTGTTTTTTGACAGATAGTGAAATACGATTTTACTCGGATTTACACATTATTTGTCGGAGATTTTCTGTATAAAGCTAGCGGTTGAACAAATTGATCATCGCTGTCATGAATAGTAATGATGAAAATAAATTTGAGATCGTTCATTAGGAAACTTTGGTAAAAATGTTAGCAAAGTTATTTTTTTCAAGAGCCTGTGTCGCTCACCTTGGTCTATGTGCATATTAAACACTGGACACAGATAAATTCATAACACAATTGTGTGTTGATGATGGTGATGTGTTTGTAGATCTTACTTTACTGAACATTCATGTTGCTACAATTATCTCTATCAATAATGAACTTAGCCCAGTAATTACAGTGGAAAATATTTTCTAAAAATTTACAACAAAATATGAAAATGTACAAAATTACTGTAAAGGGCAATAACTCCTTAGGGGTCAATTGACAATTTTGGTCATGTTGACTTACTTGCAGATCTTTTTTTGCCGAATATTATTGCTGTTTACAGTATATCTCTATCTATAATAATATTCAAGATAATAACCAAAAACAGCAAAATTTCCTTAGAATTACCAATTCAGGGGCAGCAACCCAACAACGGGTTGTCCTACTCATCTGAAAATATCAGGGCAGATAGATCAACTGAACAACTTTCCCATATTAGATTTGCTCTAAATGCTTTGGTTTTTGAGGTATAAGCCAAAAACTGCATTTTACCCCTATGTTCTATTTTTAGACTTGGCGACCATCTTGGTTGGTTGACCGGGTCATCGGACACAATTTTTAAACTATATACCCCAATTATGATTGTGGCTAAGTTTGGTTAAATTTGGCCCAGTAGTTTCAGAGGAGAAGATGTTCGTAAAAGACGTCGGACGCAAAGTGATGACAAAAGCTCATTTGGCCAGGTGAGCTAAAAATCAATTATCATGAAACCATTAGACACATTTTCAAGTTGAAACTGAATATCATGAACCATACTCTCCTGAATATTTCATATCCAATTTCTGCTCATTTCTTCAGTTTCTTTCATGGTCAGTCATGGCTACTGAGAAACAAGATTCTTCACGAAAACGTCCACCCAATTTTAGAATAGAAATTCCTGGTGCCGAAACTGTCAAGAGTAGAATTTTGGAAAAACTTCAAAAAGTAAAAGGTTATTTGACTTCAACTTTGAATAAGCCAGTTAACAAGTTTAATTATAAGGGAACTTTTAGACTTTTGGATTAAACAACAACTTGGTAGTGACAATTCGAAAGAACGTCATCCTTTTCCATCCACCTATTCCCAAACAAGATGCCAGGATGTAGACCAAGGACTATTTGTTACTGCAGAAAAATCTTTGGACACATATGGAGAACTCTTTGAGGCACAATCCAGTATTTGTAATGGGAAGCTAAAAGTATTGAAAAGAACTACGAAAGGACATGTAGCATCTGTAAGACTGATTTGTACCAAGGAGAAATCACATTCCTATTTATGGTCATCATCTTACCTTCCGAATGATGAGTTATTGGTCAATCACAGGATTTGTCATGCATTTTATAACAGTGGACTGTTGCCAGTACATTACACTATATTTGTTAATGGGGCAGGAATTGGCTGCATCACTAAAGAGATCGAAATTCTTTAGAAAGTATAAAGAACATGCTGAAAATAAAAGCGTTCAATCAGTTGACAATGCCATAAACTTGGAAGAATTGAAAAATGGGCCTCGGAAAATGGTTTTAAATTTTCCACTTCAAAAACGGTCGGGATGCATTTTTGTAACAAAAGAAAATTGCATCTTGATCCAGAACTAACTTTGTACGGCAACCCAATTAAAATGGTTGATGAAACCAAATTTCTTGGTTTACTTTTCGATAAAAAGTTAACCTTTCTACCCCATATCAAAATGTTAAAAGCGAGATGTTTAAAAGCTTTAGATATTTTAAAAGTTGTCGGCAGCACTGACTGGGGTGCTGATCGCAACATTTTACTCAATTTATATAGATCTCTTGTTAGATCTAAACTAGATTATGGCTCTATAGTGTATAGCTCTGCAAGGAAGTCCTACATACAGATTCTCGATGCTGTGCATCACCAAGGTTTGCGTCTCTGTCTTGGCGCATTTAAAATCTCACCAGTTGAGAGTCTGTATGTAGAGGCTGATGAGCACTCACTCACTGACAGACGTTTGAAGCTTGGACTTCAATATGCTGTCAAACTAAAAGCCCATTCAGATAATCCTGCCTACAGCTGTGTTTTTAATCCGATTTATGAAGATAGTTTTGCAAAACATGACAATAAAATTCCTCCGTTAGGTTTACGTTTAAAACCACATTTAGCTTCTTTTGATTTAAAATCTGTTGCTCAAGTTCAAACTTGCAAATGTCCTCCATGGGAACTTCCCAAACCAAAAATGATATTTGATCTCCGTGAACACAATAAAAATAAAACAAATCCTCTTTTAATTCAGCAACACTATGCTGAAATTAAAGACGATTATCTCGATTTTTCAACTGTCTATACTGATGGATCAAAAGATGGTGATAGAGTTGCATCTGCTGTTGTCTTCAGGGACAGAGCTGCAACCCTCCGTTTGCCATCTGATGCATCCATCTTTACTGCTGAAGCAGAAGCAATAATTTTGGCTTTGAAATTTATTGCTTCTTCAGATAAATCCAAATTTATTATATGTTCGGATTCACTTTCATGCTTACAAGCTATACGAAATACTAAAATTAAAAACCCAACAATCCTGAAAATTTTATATGTAATGAGGAATTTAAAAATTCTTCTGAAAGAAATATTATTTCTATGGGTTCCGAGTCATGTTGGAATCCTTGGAAACACAGCTGTAGACCTTGAGGCAACGAATGCCCTGGGTGACCCTCTATCTAACTGTGATATACCATATACTGATTTTAAATCTAATATTAGAGAATATGTTTTTAATATATTGAAAAATAAATGGAGTAAAAAAGACGATAATAAATTGCATGAAATTAAACCTAATTTAGGCAAACCTTTTGATAATATTATGTGCAGAAAAGATCAGTGTGTTATTACTAGATGTCGTATTGGTCATACTAGAATAACACACGAGTATCTTTTAAAAAATGACGATGAACCACAATGTGTTCCTTGCAACTGCAAGTATACTATTAAACATGTTTTAATTAATTGTATTGACTTTGCTGATATTCGTAAGAAGCATTTCAATGTCAATAATATGTATAATTTATTTAATAATGTTCCATTTACAAATATTGTTGCTTTTTTAAAAGAAATTGGAATTTATTATAAAATATAAAAATGTTATTATATTTAAATCGATTTTAATTTTTTACACGTTATTTTCTGTTGATTGTTATTTGTATATAATCAATTTGCTTTAGTCAAGAATTTTAGTGTATTGAAGGACCTTTTGTCTAATTTTAAAAATATGCTTTAAATTGTAAAAATATTCGAATTAGCTCTCGCCGCGATATAGCCTTTTTGTGCTAATGCGGCGTAAAGCAACCAACAATCAATCAATCAATCTAAAATAAAAGCATTAACTGTATAATGAATTTAAACATATTCAAAGGAATAGAAGCTTCTTTTTTTTAATCAGATATTTACACGTCAAGGAAATAAAATAAAAATTAAAGCTCTATTTAATAAACATTGGAACGATATCAACTGAATACTCAAACGATATCAAATGAATATTCAAAATATATCAAATGAATATTCAAACAATATGAAATGAATACTGGAACGATATCATATGAATATTGGAATGATATCAAATGAATATTCAAACAATTACCAAATAAAATTGAGAATGGAAATGGGGAATGTGTCAAAGAGACAACAACCCGACCAAAATAAAACAACACAACAGCAGAAGGTCACCAACAGGTCTTAAATGTAGCGAGAAATTCCCGCACCCGGAGGCGTCCTTCAGCTGGCCCCTAAACAAATATATACTAGTTCACTGATAATGAACGCCATACTAATTTCCAAATTGTACACAAGAAACTAAAATTTAAATAATACAAGACTAACAAAGGCCAGAGACTCCTGACTTGGGACAGGCGCAAAAATGCGGCGGGGTTAAACATGTTTGTGAGATCTCAACCCTCCCCCTATACCTCTAACCAGTGTAGAAAAGTAAAAGCATAACAATACGCACATTAAAATTCAGTTCAAGAGAAGTCCGAGTCTGATGTCAGAAGATGTAACCAAAGAAAATAAACAAAATGACAATAATACATAAATAACAACAGACTACTAGCAGTTAACTGACATGCCAGCTCCAGACTTCAATTAAGCTGACTGAAAGATTATGATTTCATCATATGAACATCAGGCACAATCCTTCCCGTAAGGGGTTTAGTATCATACCATCATAACATATATGAGAAGAACATAACCCGTGTCATGCCAACAACTGTTTTTAGAATAAATGTGTTTAGTTCCGACACAAAGACCTTATCAGTGACTCAATATAAACGCCAAAATATGCAATCTTTAATGACTTGACAACAGTATCGTAATTATATCCCTTCTTAATAAGTCTATTCAAAGGTTTTGTAAGTTTATGAGGTGAATACTGACACCTTTGTGCTTTATAAAGAATATTTCCATAAAAAATTGGATGTGAAATACCTGAACGTATAAAAAGTCTGCATGTTGAGCTATATTTACGAATGATGTCTTTATACCGATGATAAAATTTAGTAAATGTTTTGACTAGTTTGTGATATCGAAAACCCAGGTGTAATAATTTTTCAGTAATACATAAATTTCTCTCGTTAAAATCTAAAACATTGTTACATACACGAGCGAATCGTACAAGTTGAGATATATAAACACCGTAAGATGGTGACAAGGGAACGTCACCATCTAAAAACGGATAATTAACGATAGGAAATGAAAAATCATCCCTTTTATCATAAATTTTAGTATTCAGCTTTCCGTTAGTGATATAGATATCAAGATAGAGGAAAGGACAGTGGTCATTGTTAGTATAAGCTTTATTTAAAGTAAGTTCACCAGGATAAATTTCATTAATATACATACTGAAGTCGTCATTATTGATAGCCAAAATATCATCCAAATATCTAAAAGTATTATTAAATTTGTTTATCAGATGTTGTTTTGATGGGTCTTTGCTTATTTTTGTCATAAATTGTAACTCGTAACAATACAAAAGAGGTCCGCAATAAGTGGTGCACAGTTAGTCCCCATTGGAATTCCGATAATCTGACGATATACGGAATCCCCAAAGCGAACAAATGTTATCTAGTAAAAATTCCAGGGCACATATAGTATCAAAGCATGTCCAATTAACATAGTTTTTTTGTTTATTGCTACTAAAAAATGACCTAAAAGAGTTTGAACATATATATTCACATTCTGATTTTTTGAATGCCCATTTAATTAGGTGTGTGATTTTTTTCTTAATGAGAATGTGAGGCAATGTGGTATACAGGGTAGAAAAATCAAAACTTTGAACAGATTCAAAATCACCAATATAAGCATGCAATTTATCAAGAACTTCCAACGAGTTTTTGACACTCCAAAAGTAATTTATTCCACTATTTGCGAAGGCCTTATTTGAACAATTTATTATAAGGTTTTTAATTGTACCAAGTGTGCTGGTAAGAATAATAGACAATTTAGTAGTTGAACAATGGCTTGAAGACAAAATAAATCTATATTTGTAAGGGGTTTTGTGTAGCTTCGGAAGCCAATACATAGTTGGGACTTTCATTGTATTTGGCTCTGCTTGTAAAGCGGTGGCTACAAGTTTATGTTTGTTACAGATTTCGTTTTCTGAAAATAGAGTCAGTTGGAATGTTGGTGAATTGGTGATTTCCTTTTTCAGAACCTCAATGTAAAATTTACGTCAAACAATAATAATATTATTAGCAGCTTTATCGGCCGGGACAAAAACAAATTCCTTGGCTATAGTTCTTTTAGTTTATGTTTGATACGAGAAATAGGTTTATTGTGGTTATTGTTAATAGTAAAATGTTCTTTAAAATGTTGAATACGTAAATCAACTATCTTCATTACTGAATAAAAAAAAGAGTCCAAAGATTTTTTGTCAGCTTTTTAAAGAATATTCAAACCATACCAAATGAATATTCGAAAAATATCAAATAAATATTCAAACGATCGATAATCCTCTAGAAATATGCTGGATATACCAAATGATTATCCAAACCATTTCCAATGAATATTCAAACGATATCAAATGAATATCCAAACAATATCAGATGAATACTCAAACAAAATCAAATAACTTTTCAAACGATATCATAAAAATATTCAAACGCTATTTAATGAATTTTCAAACGATATTATCAAAATATTCTAACGATATCAAATTATTTATCGAACAATGCCAAATAAATATTCAAACAATATCAAATAAATATTCAAAGGATATCGAATAAATACTCAAACGATATCGTTGAATATTAAAACGATGTCAAATGAATATTTAAACAATATCAAATGAATATTGGAACGATTACAAATGAAAATTTAAGCGATATAAAATGAATATTCGAACAATAACAAATGGATATTCAAACATTATCAATTGAATACTCAAACGATATCAAATGAATATTCAAACTCATTAGTCGATATATACAAACCATCGATAATCCTCTATAGAGAGGCGGACGATACCAAATGGATTTTCAAACTCGTTATTCGATATATACAAACGATCGATAATCCTTGATTGAGAGGCGGACGATACCAAATGGATATTCAAACGAATTAACATTCTTCTATAGAGAGGCTGAAGATACCAGATGAATATTCAAACGATTACAAATGACTATTCAAACGATTTCAAATGAATATTCAAACGGTATCAAAAAACTATTCAAACGCTATCAAATGAATTTTCAAACGCTATCAAATGAATTTTCAAACGATATAAAAAAAATATTCAAACGATGTTAAATGAATGTTCAACGATATCGAATGAAAATTCAAACAATATCAAGAAAATATTCCAACTCATTAGGCGATATATACAAACGTCCGATAATCTTTAATAGAGAGGCTTAAGATACCAAATTGATATTCAAACATTGAATAATCAAACAATTCTAAATAATATTCGAGACTACCAAATGAATATTCATATTCAAACGATACCATATAATATTCTATAATTCCAAATGAATATTCAAACGATATCAAATGAATACTCAAACGCTTTCAAAAAAATATTCAAACGCTATCACATTAATTTTCAAACGTTTTCAAAAAGATATTCAAACGATGTCAAATTAATATTCAAACGATATCGAATGAATATTTAAACGATACCAAATGAATATTAAGACTCATTAATCAATATATACAAACGATAGACAATCTTCTATAGAGAGGCTGAGGATACCAAATGATTATTCAAATAATTAAAAATGAACATTTAAACGGTTACAAATGAATATTCAAACGATATCTTATGAATTCTCGATTAAAACCAAATGAATATTCGAACGATATCGAATGAATATTCAAAGGATATCAAATAAATACTCAAACGATATCGTTGAATATTAAAATGATATCAAATGAATATTTAAACAATATCAAATGAGAATATTTAAACATTATCAAATGAGAATATTTAAACAATATCAAATGAATATTGGAACGATTACAAATGAAAATTCAAGCGAAATCAATTAATATTCGAACAATAACAAATGAATAGTCAAACAATATCAAATGAATACTCAAACGATATCTAATGAATATTCAAACTCATTAGTCGATATATACAAACCATTGATAATGCTCTAAAGAAAGGCAGACGATACCAAATGGATTTTCAAACTCATAAGTCGATTTATACAAACGATCGATAATCCTTGATAGAGAGGCGGACGATACCACATTGATATTCAAACGAAAAAAATATTCAAAGGCTATCAAATGTATTTTCAAACGATATCTAAAAAAATTCAAACGATGTAAAATTAATATTCAAATGATATTAAATGAATACTCAAACGATATAAAAAAAAATATCAAACGCTATCAAATGAATTTTCAAACGATATCAAAAATATATTCAAACGCTATCAAATGAAATTTCAAACGATATAACAAAATATTCAAACGATGTCAAATGAATGTTTAAACAATATCGAATGAACATTCAAACCATATCAAATGAATATTCAAACTCATAAATCGATATATACATACTTTCGACAATCTTCTACAGAGAGGCTGGAGATACCAAATGATTATTCAAACAGTTACAAATGAATATTCAAACGATATCAAATGAATATTCAAGCGATATCAAATGAATATTCAAGAAATATCAAATGAATATTCGAACAATAATAAATGAATATTTAAACGGTATCGAATGAATTATCAAACGATATCAAATGAATATTTAAACTCATTAGTCGATATATACAAACGATCGATAATCATTGATAGAGAGGCGGACGATATCAAATGGACATTCAAACACATTAGTCAATATATACAAACGATCGATATTCTTCTATTTAGAGGCTGAAGATACCAGATGAATATACAAACGATATCAAATGAATAGTTATACAATATAAACAATATCAAATCCTGGCCGTATTTTCTTTTTCTTGGACTGATGACCTCAAATCAAAAGACACTATGTCTCTATCACATCTGGTTTACCAGTTCTACATGCATATTTTTTAATCAAATACAATCGGTGAGATAACTTTTTCAAAATAAAGTGTTTGGTTAAACAGGGTCAGTTACAAAATCGCAATAACAGTTTGATATAATATTAAGCCACATCTTTTGAAAAGTAAGTGACAATGAGAAAACCGGAAGTAGCCAGTTTGGCATTTTTTTGTTAATGACAAAGTAATCGGAATCCATATATGAGGTAATTAAAATACATTAACTTATAGCTTTTCAACTTCGTACTTTATTTTGCCTTTTTAACTTTTTTGGATTCGAGTCTTTTGTAGACGAATCGCGCGTCTGACGAATATACAAAATTAAGTCCTGGTATTTATGATGAGTTCATTTGTCACTATATACTAGAAGTGACTTTCGACAAATCTCCGAACAATTGGTTTTTAATTATTAGGAATTTCAACTTTTCCGTGGAGAGACCCTATAGCTTTTGTCTCACCATGTTCTACTTTTGAAAATGCCCGTACCAAGTCAGAAATATGACAGTTGTTGTCCATTCGTTTGATGTGTTTTGGCATTTGATTAGGGACTTTCCGTTTTGAATTTTTCTTGGAGTTCAGTATTTTTGTGATTTTATTTTTTACAAGGCGGATGTTTAGCTTGATATAACACCAGATTTAACTAACCAAGTACAAACTATTCTTCATTCGTTCCGTTGCTATATAGTCAAAGATTTTGTGAATTGTTTTATATTTACTTCTTTTTTAATTTACCTTCGAATTTAGTATTTTTGTAAATACTTCGGTTTTTTTATGAAAAGGAGAAAAATAAATCAGTGTGTCATTACAAGATACATAATTGCTACAGAAGAACGAACGGATATATCATGGGAAATACATTGATCAATTTTATCTACTTTTATTATTAATATTCTAAATTAACAGTGATCACAGAGATTTGTCTCGCCTTTTTGTAATTTTGATGATGCACATGTTAAAATTAAAAAGCAATACTGTAACATCTTACATAAGTTATTCAAATATTCAAAGCAAATGAACCATGACTGAGGTACATGGCTAAAACATCTCCATGTAAATGAGCTGTGCTAATGCTAATACAACTGCATGGCAAATAACATAAACTTATCTGATATTACAATACGCTAAGTTGTTTGGTAGTTTGGTTTACTGCTGTCAAGTTTAAATTTAATTATTGGGTATTTTGACTGAATCATGATAGTCAATCTCAGTTGTATATTGATCTTACTGAATCACATCTTGTTTTGTTGTTAGATTTATTGCTGTCAAATTTAAGAATTAAATTCATCAAGGTAACAAAAGCTTTAATTTTCAGTTCGGACTAAACTCAGATAGCCATTTAAAAAAAAAATCATAATTATTTCAAAGCATCTAGAATTTTCATCAAAATATACAGATATCTGCATTTTATCTTACAAAATATCAGGTTATTTGTTGCTTTGGTTTATTGCTGTCAAATTTAAATATTTAAAGTATAGGTATCTGTCTGAGTTCCACTTGAACTGACCTTATCATTAATACATGTTTATAACTTATCAAACTGTTCAATGTTAATAGACCATGACTTAAGGGCGGAGCCAAATAGTCTCCATGGACATGAGATATGCCAATGATTATACAACTGCATACCAAATATCATTGACCTACCACTAGTGGTTCATCATAAGCTTTACCGAATCATAACTAATACATTGTTGACGACGCTGGTGCCGACACCTGCATACATATGTCAGGTTTACTCCTGTAAAAAATAGTATGTTAATAATAATAAGATATTTTTTTTGTAAAACGTTTCTCCTGACCATAAAGTTGTCTCTTTTTAAGGAAATTGGTAGTATTCTTAAATATGGATTCTTACTCTTGACGTGATATCAATCGATATTATATTTATTTTAAGAACATTACCGTCTTTAATTTTCGTTGCAAGTTTTTTTTTTAATTCTAATTAATTTTTTTAATTAAACGCATCTCCTGGCCATCAAATTGTCTCTTTTTTTTTTTTATTGAAAATGATATTGTTCTTAAATATGAAATCTAACTATTAATGTTTTATCAATTGATTTACATTTTTCAAACATTTGTATCTTAAATATCACTCATATGTAAGTGAATTGGTTTTAAAGGATAGTTTAATATTGATAAAAATCCTATTGTTTTTACAGAATAAGTTTCGATCTTATAAATACATATCAGTTTGTTTAAGCGATATACAAATGTAGCGAATCGCGTCAAATCGATGTCAAACAAAAAAAGGACAAACTTATCTGATGCCCCTTCAACACACCACTAAAAGATAAGTAAACAATTACATGGATGTGATCAAGCGTCCCTGTAAATAAATTGAATTTGAAAATACATTACCACTTAATATTAATGGAATTAGTTACTATGTATAAGGGGTTGATATTTGTTAACAAACAGTTGAAACAAGTAGTTTTAATTGCAAAACATATACAATTAAATAAACAGTGTCTAAACAAACGGTGGGGTTATCAACAGTTTATCAACGATTTGTAAGCTGTAAAATACAAAAAAGATGTCCCTGCTTACCAAGACTTTCGGTTTACTTATCACTTTAGTTCTTTGTGCTTTTGTGTTGACAGCTGATACTTTTAGAGAGTATTTTGGGATGATAATTAAGGATAACGTACATGTAAAACTGTTCACGGGTGTGTCGGATGTTCAGTGCGCGTATTCATGCTTCGCCAACGAAGGCTGTTGTGCTTCGTGTTATAACATAGTTTTGATGGAGTGCAAAATGGACCTTTCTTATAACTGTTGTCCTCCAAATGAAACACACATATACTGGAATACTCTGTACGGAGATAATTTTCGTATGTATATATGCAAATGAATTAATCATACATAGTGTTTTTCGTTTCTTTTTGTTCATAAAGATTATACCGTTTTTTTTTCTTTTCAAATTGTTTACACTTGTCTTGTAATTTTGAGGACCTTTAATACATTGGGAATAATAAATCGGATGCGTCGTGTAGCGAAAGTACTATAGTATCTTGACATGAGGACACTTCAAATAACAATGAACATATACCCTGTATACATAATATTTCAGTGGCATTCAAGTTTTTTTAACCTTTATCACAGTCGATGTGTTACAGGACCTACCTATTGTATTACTTTTTTTATTCGTTCTAGTACAAAAATTGCCACTGTATTTTAAGCAAGCAACAATCAATCACTTATTGTGGATAATTTTCTCATTGCAACCGTACCCCTATCTCCTTATCTTAATATATGTTTCAGCTCCACCAAAAGATTGCGGTGATATAAAAGGCTTAAGTGGAGTGTACACCATCAACCCTAATAGAGATAGTTGTGGTTTTAGTGTCTACTGTGACATGACTACATATGGCGGAGGTTGGACAGTAAGTACATTGACCCTTTCAGAATGTGAAAAATCATGGGTTATTTCATTCAAAATCAAAATAACGTCACGTCATTGGTAACATTTCAATTGTTTATGACATTTTTAACTGATCAAGACGTTTCGGTTTACACTTTTGAAAATATTACCCAAAATGCATTATATTTTAAAACGTCTAATTTGTACATAATCGGTATCTCGGGTATATAGAACTTGTCACATTATATTTTCTACCGACCGTCAGTAAAATCATTACTGAAGTGATAGCTTCCATTCGGCTTTGCAGTCAAATCCGATGACATCTGAAGAGAGCATCGTGCTATGTTTGTTTGGAAACCTTATCTACACCACATCAAGAATATGACAGTTGTTTTCTTTTCGATTGCCATGTTTCAGCTGTTGATTTTTTCATTTGATTTTGTTGTTTGTTTTTGGAGCTTTCCGTAATGAATTTTCCTTAGATTGCATTTGATGGAAACAGTTCATATATTACGTATTAGGAACAATTTATATGGTTGTAGTCATATAGGCATTTTTACAAATATTGCAAAACAGATCGGATGATCTTTTAATATTTAGTTTTCTATAGTTATTTTTAGTATTTTATATCATAGTAAATAATCATCTATATAGGACAACAAAACATTTGACAATCTGTAACGTTTCTTTCAATAATAATAAGTTCATTCAATTGAAAAACCGAATATGACTTCAGAATTTATTGTTGAGTCTGTCTTCCGCTGTTCCGATACAGATAAGTTACTTGATTTATTTATTGCTGGTTGCAAAAAGTTCCAAATATTTATTGCATGTTCAGAACTCAATCAATTGAATAAATATAATAGGTGTGTCCTGTAATATAAGCTGTTTGGGATGATGGCAGAGTATGGAGTAAGTCTTGGAAGAGCAGATTTTTGCCTAAAATTTTCAGGTTCATCTGATTAAAGATTTTCAACACTTTTTAAATCTTCTTCAAAGTGTCTACTTTAGTCGATTCAATTAGTATGTGTGAAAGATTAGAGCTGATAATAAAGACGCTCAAATTTAAGCTTGAATGTGAAAAATCCACCAAAAATGCCATAATATGTAACTTTTCAGATGGTCTTCGTCAAAATGAAAGAAACTAACATTTAAATATTTAGACTGAAAACAAATCCGTCCACTTACATTTAAAACAAAATGTGTTTAACTCAAATGCTAAAATTGTGAAGATTTCAGAACTTTAGCATGACTTAATGAGGCTTGTACCCGATATATGTTCATTATATTATTAAAATAACAGCCCATATTAATGTATCCTGTGGAATGGTAAATTATTCCATATTCAGTCACTCAACCAGACCCTCATTTGCATGTATCCTTGTTGTCACTTCAGGTATTCCAGTATAGAATAAATGGTAACGTAGACTTTTATAGAAATTGGGAGGAGTTTGAATTAGGATTTGGTGACATTGAGACTGAATTCTGGCTAGGTAAATGTTTTACAATTATCTGAAAAATGATCTACACACTTTGTCGTACAAATAAATTTTCATTTTGTAATTAAAGACATGATATAACATGAAAATTTAACGATCAATAATCAACTGAAAAGAGAGGCGGAAGCTTACAAATTAATATCTGCAGTCAGAAAATTGCAAACATATTAAAACAAAACAACAGGGATATTGCCATAGATAAAATCAACAGAAAAAAAAAGTAATAAATCAATAGACAAATACATGAATACCATAACACGTTATAAAGATATGTATAGGATAGACAACATCAGTACCTATCATTTGTTATCTTCCGTTGAATTGTTTCAGAAAACGTAATAGGTTCTTTGAATACCCTCGATTTATCAACTGCATACTCAAACACTGGTAACGCTTTGCAAATTCTGAGCAGCAGTGTCTAGCCATGGATACCGAATTAGTGTGGAAATATGTATACGAAATGCAGAAACTAATATACTGCTACCAAGGTGGAGGAAATTGAAAATGTTAAGATTGTCGCGTTTGTCATATATACTGGTACTGACATGACCGCTTATGTCAAATTTGATGTAACTGTACGTTTACGCGTTCAATAAAGTTGGTGAAATTTGATAAAAGATATTCTAGAAAATCGAACCTATTTTTGACTGAGCATGCCATAAATTGCCCTAAATAATATTTACGTCCAGAATAAAAGTGTGTCCCTATGCTCGAGTTTGCCATGAATGAAGTTGTAAATAAATCCAACAGATTGAGAAAACGATGCATCATCCATTCGGTCGTAAAATGATTATCTAAATAATTTCTAAGTTGAACGTCTGGTATATACAAACGATCGATAATCCTCTATAGAGAGGCGGACGATAATAAATGGATATTCAAACGCATTAGTCTAAATATACAAACGATCGAAAATTTTCTATAGAGAGACTTAAGTTACCAAATAAATAGTCAAACGATTGCAAATGAATAGTCAAACAATATCAAATAGAATACTTAAACGATCTCAAATAAATATTCAAACGATGTCAAAAGAATATTTAAACAATATCAAATGAATATTCAACATATCAAATATTGGAACGGTATCAACTGAATATTCAAACAATATCAACTGAATACTCAAAAGATACTCAAACGATATTAAATAAATATTCAAACGAAATTAAAAGAAAATTCAAACGATATCAAAGGAATATTCAAACTCATAAGTCGATTTACACAAACGATATCAAATGAATACTCAAAGGATGGCATATGAATAATCATATGGTATCAAATGAATACTCAATCGATATATAATGAATATTTAAATGATATCCAATGAATTTTCAAAAGAAATCAAATGAATATTCAAACGATATCAAATTTATATCCAAACGCATTAGTCGATATATATATAAACGATCGATAATCTTTTATGGAGAGGCGGACAATAACAAATGGATATTCAGATTAGTTAGTATATCGAACGAAAAACGATTGATTATCTTCAAAACAGAGGCTGAAGATACCTAATGAATATTCAAACGATATCAAATGAATATTCGAAAAATACCAAATGAATATACAAATGATATTGAATGATTATTCCAACGATGTCAAATGAATATTTAAACAATGTCAAATGAATTTTTAAACGATACTAAATGAATATTGAAACACCTTAGTCGATGCATACACACAATCAATAATCTTCTATAGACAGACTGACGATACCAAATGATTTTTAAAACGATTACAAATGAATATTCAACCGGTACCAAATGAATATATGAACAATACAAAATGAACATTCAAACGATATAAAAGGAATATTCAAACGATAGCAAATGGATACTCAATCGATATAAAATGGATACTCAAACAATATTTGATGAATATTCAAACGATATTAAATGAATATTTAAACTTATTAGTCGATATATAAAAACGAACGATAATTTGTAATTGAGTCGGACGATATCAAATTGATTTTCATACGCATAAGTCGATATATACAAACAATCGATAATCTTCTATAAAGAGGCTGAAGATACCAGATGAATGTTCAAACGATTACAAATGAATAGTAAACGATCTCAAAAGAATACTCAAACGATATCAGATGAATATTCAAATGATGTCAAATGAATATTCAAACGATATTAAATGAATATTTAAACGATACTTTATGAATATCCAAACTTATTTTAATTAATTGTATTGACTTTGCTGATATTTGTAAGAAGCATTTCAATGTCAATAATATGTATGATTTATTTAATGGTGTTCCATTTACAAATATTGTTGCTTTTTAAAAGAAATTGGAATTTATTATCAAATATAAAAATTTTATTATATTTAAATCGATTTTAATTTTTATCACGTTATTTTACTGTTGATTTTTTTTTTGTATATACTCAATTTGCTTTAGGCAAGAATTTTAGTATATTGAAGGACTTTTTGTCTTATTTTAAAAATATGCTTTAAATTGTAAAAATATTCGAATTAGCTCTCGCCGCGATATAGCCTTTTTGTGCTAATGCGGCGTAAAGCAACCAACAATCAATCAATTAATCAATCAATCCAAACTTATTGGTCGATTTATTCAAACGATCGATAATGTTTTAAAAAGAGGCTGAAGATACCAAATGATTATCCAAAAGATTTCAAATGAATATTCAAACGATATCAAATGAATAGTGAAATGATATGAAATGAATACTGAAATGATATCAAATGAACATTCAAATGAATACTCAACCGATATCAAATGAATTTTTAAATGAAGTCAAATGAATATTCAAATGAATACTCAACCGAAATAAAATGAATATTTAAATGATATCAAATGAATATTTAAATGATGTCAAATGAATATTCAAATGAATACTCAACCGATATCAAATGAATATTTAAATGATGTCAAATGAATATTTAAATGATGTCAAATGAATATTCAAATGATATAAAATGAATATTCAAAAGACATCAAATGAATATGCATCGATATCAAATGAATAGTCAAACGATGTAAAATGAATATTCAAATGATGTCAAATGAATATTCAAATGATATTAAATGAATATTCAAAAGATATCATATGAATATTCAAAAGATATCATATGAATATTGAAACGACATCAAATGAATACTCAACTGATATGAAATGAATATTTAAACTCATAAGTCAATATATACAAACAATAGATAATCTTCTATAGAGAGGCTGAAGATACAAAATGATTATCCAAAAGATTTCAAATGAATATTTAAACGATATCAAATGAATAGTGAAATGATATGAAATGTATACTGAAATGATATCAAATGAATACTTAACTGATATCAAATGAATATTCAAATGAATACTCAACCGATATCAAATGAATATTTAAATGATAGCAAATGAATATTTAAACGAATACTCAACCGATATCAAATGAATATTTTAATGATGTTAAATGAATATTTAAATGATGTCAAATGAATATTCAAATGAATACTCAACCGATATCAAATGAATATTTAAACGATATCAAATGAATATTCAAACGATGTCAAATGAATATTCAAATGATGTCAAATGAATATTCAAATGATATTAAATGAATATTCAAAAGATATAAAATGAATATTGAAACGACATCAAATGAATATTCAACTGATATGAAATAAATACAAACAATAGATTATCTTCTATAGAGAGGCTGAAGACACCAATTGATTATTCAAACGATTACAAATGAATATTCAAACGATACTAAATGAATATTCTAACGATATCAATTGATTACTCAAACGATATCAAATGAATATTGAAACTCATTCGATCGATGATATTCTATATAGAGGCTGAAGAAACAAAATGAATAGTCAAACGATAACAAATGAATATTCAAATGATAACAAATAATTATTCCAACATCATCTAATGAATATTGGAAAGAAATCAAATTAAAAATTTAACGAAATCAAATAAATGTTCAAACTATATCAAATGCATATTCATACAATATCTAATGAATACTCAAACACTATATATTAAAGGTCAAACGATACTCAATGAATATTCAAAATTATTAGTCGATATATAAAAACGAACGATTATTTTTTTATAGAGTTGGACGATATCAAATGGATATTCAAACGCATTAATCGATATATTCAAACAATCTATAATTTTCTATAGAGAAGCTGAAGATACCAGATAAATATTCAAACGACTACAAATGAATAGTAAACGATATCAAATGAATACTCAAACGATATCAAATGAATATACAAACGATGTCAAATGAATATTCAAACCATATCAAATGAATATTTATACGATACTTAATAAATATTCAAATTTATTGGTCGATATATACAAACGATCGATAAACTTTTATAGAGAGGCGGACGGTATCAAATTTATATTCAAACGCATTAGTCGATATATATAAACGATCAATATTTTTTATAGAAAGGCAGACGTTAACAATGGATATTCAAATTAATTAGTCGATGTATACAAACGATCGATAATCTTCTAAAGAGAGGCTGGAAACACCAAATGAATATTGAAACGATTACAAATTAAAATTCAAACGATACCAAATGAATATTCGAACAATTCCAAATGAATATTCAAACGATATCAAATTAATATTCAAACGATAGGAAATGAATACTCAAACGATATCAAATGAATATTCAAATGATACTAAAGGAATCTTTAAATTCATTAGTCGATACATACAAACAATCTATAATATTCTATAGAGAGGCTGAAGATACCAAGTGAATATTCAAACGATTACAAATGAATTTTTAAACAGAACCAAATAAATGAAAATCGACTTAAGAGAGGCGGACGATGGCAAATGAATATTCAAACTCATAAGTCGATGTAAACAAACGATCGATAATCTTCTTAAGAGAGGCTGAACATACTAAATAATTATTCTAACATTTACAATTAATATTCAAACGATACCAAATGTGATATCACATTAATACTCAAACGATATCAAATGTATATACAAATTGATTGGTCTATATATACAAACGATCGATAATCCTCTATAGAGAGGTTGACGATAATAAATGGATATTGAAATACATTAGTCTAAATATACAAACGATCGATAATCTTCTATAGAGAGACTTAAGATATCATATGAATAGTAAAACGATTACAAATGAACAGTAACACGACATAAACTGAATATTCACACTATTCCAAATGTATATTCAAACGATATCAAATGAATATTCAAACGATATCAAATGAATATTCAAACGATATCAAATGAATATTTAAACAATATTAAATATTGGAACGATATCAACGAATATTCAAACGATATCAACTGAATATTCACACTTTATCAAATGTCTATTCAACCGATACTAAATAAATATTCAAACTCATTTTGCGATACATACAAACGATCAATAATCTTCTATAGAAAGGCTGAAAATACCATAGATTATAAAAAATTAACAAATAAATATTCAAAAGATATCAAATGAAAACTCAAATGATATGAAATGAATACTCAACAGATATCAATTGAATACTCAACCGATAGCAAATGGATAGTCATATAATATTTTAAAAGAATATTCATATGATGTTTTAAATGAATATTCAAACGATATCAAATAAATATTCAAACACATTAGTCGATTTATAAAAACGATCGATAATCGTCTTTAGAGAGGCTGAATAGTCAAAAGATTTTAAATGAATAGTCAAACGTTTTATAATGAATACTCAAACGATATCAAATGAATATTCAAACGATATCAACAGAATATTCCAACGATATCAAATGAGTATTCAGACTCATCAGTCGATTCACACAAACGATATCCAATGAATACTTAAAAAATATCAAATGAATACTCACATCATATCAAATAAATTTTCAAACGAAATCAAATAAATATTCAAACGATATCACATCAATATTCAAACTCATTAGTCGATATGTACAGACGATCGATAATATCTTATAAAGAGTCGAATGATAACAAATGGGTATTCAAATTTATAAGTCGATATATAAAAACGATCGATAATCTTCTAAAGAGAGGCTGAATATACCAAATGAATATTGCAATGGCTGAAATTAATTTTCAAACGATACCAAATGAATATTCAAACGATATCAAATAAATATTCAAACGATAACAAATGAATATTCACTCTATATCAAATGAATATTCAAACGATATCAAAGGAATATCCGCTCAATATCAAATGAATATCGGAACGATATCAACTAAATATTCGAACGATATCAAAAGAATATTCAAACGATATCAAATAAATCTTAAAAAAATATCAAATGAAACTCATTATTCGATACATACAAACTATCAACAGTCTTCTCCAGAGAGGCAGAAGATACCGTAGATTTTTCAAACGATACCGAATAAATATTCAAACGATATCAAAATAATATTCAAAGGATATGAAATGAATATTCAAACAATGTCAAATGAATATTCGAACGATACTAAAGGAATCTCTAAACTCATTAGTCGATACATACAAACAATCAATAATCTTCTGAAGAGAGGTTGAAGTTCCCAAATGAATACTCAACCGATATAAAATGAATATTTAAATGATGTCAAATGAATATTCAAATGATTTAAAATGAATATTCAAAAGACATCAAATGAATATGCAAACGATATCAAATGAATATTCAAACTATGTAAAATGAATATTTAAATGATGTCAAATGAATATTCAAATGATGTCAAATGAATATTCAAATGATATTAAATGAATATTCAAAAAATATCAAATGAATATTGAAACGACATCAAATGAATACTCAACTGATATGAAATGAATATTAAAACTCATAAGTCAATATATACATACAATAGATAATCTTCCATAGAGAAGCTGAAGATACAAAATGATTATCCAAAAGATTTCAAATGAATATTCAAACGATATCAAATGAATAGTGAAATGATATGAAATGCATATTGAAATGATATCAAATGAATACTTAACCGATATCAAATAAATATTCAAATGAATACTCAACCGATATCAAATGAATATTTAAATGATGTCAAATGAATATTCAAATGAATACTCAACCGATATCAAATGAATATTTAAATGATGTCAAATGAATATTTAAATGATGTCAAATGAATATTCAAATGAATACTCAACCGATATCAAATGAATATTTAAACGATATCAAATGAATATTCAAACGATGTCAAAGTTATATTCAAATGATGTTAAATGAATATTCAAATGATATCAAATGAATATTCAAATGATATTAAATGAATATTCAAAAGATATCAAATGAATATTGAAACGACATCAAATGAATACTCAACTGATATGAAATAAATATTGAAACTCATAAGTCAATATATACAAACAATAGATAATCTTCTATAGAGAGGCTGAAGATACCAATTGATTATTCAAACGATTACAAATTAATATTCAAACGATACTAAATGAATATTCTAACGATATCAATTGAATACTCAAACGATATCAAATGAATATTGAAACTCATTCGTCGATATATACAAACGATCGATGATATTCTATAGAGAGGCTGAAGAAACAAAATGAATAGTCAAACGATAACAAATGAATATTCAAATGATAACAAATAATTATTCCAACATCATCAAATGAATATTGGAAAGAAATCAAATTAAAAATTTAACGAAATCAAAGAAATGTTCAAACGATATCAAATGCATATTCATACAATATCTAATGAATACTTAAACAATATATGATAAATGTTCAAACGATACTCAATGAATATTCAAAATTATTAGTCGATATATAAAAACGAACGATTATTTTTTTAAAGAGTTGGACGATATCAAATGGATATTCAAACG
Organism: Mytilus edulis; assembly: GCF_963676685.1. Classification (NCBI taxonomy): domain Eukaryota; kingdom Metazoa; phylum Mollusca; class Bivalvia; order Mytilida; family Mytilidae; genus Mytilus; species Mytilus edulis. The sequence continues at coordinate 37,051,460 of NC_092354.1, forward strand.
CATTAGTCGATATATTCAAACAATCTATAATTTTCTATAGAGAAGCTAAAGATACCAGATAAATATTCAAACGACTACAAATGAAAAGTAAACGATATCAAATGAATACTCAAACGATATCAAATGAATACTCAAACGATATCAAATGAATATAAAAACGATGGCAAATGAATATTCAAACCATATCAAATGAATATTTATACGATACTTAATAAATATTCAAACTTATTGATCGGTATATACAAACGATCGATAAACTTTTATAGAGAGGCGGACGGTATCAAATTTATATTCAAACGCATTAGTCGATATATATAAACGATCAATATTTTTTATAGAAAGGCAGACGATAACAATGGATATTCAAATTGATTAGTCGATATATACAAACGATCGATAATCTTCTAAAGAGAGGCTGGAAACACCAAATGAATATTGAAACGATTACAAATTAAAATTCAAACAATACCAAATGAATATTCGAACAATACCAAATGAATATTCGAACAATACCAAATGAATATTCAAACGATATCAAATTAATATTCAAACGATATGAAATGAATACGCAAACGATATCAAACGAATATTCAAATGATACTAAAGGAATCTTTAAATTCATTAGTCGATACATACAAACAATCTGTAATATTCTATAGAGAGGCTGAAGATACCAAATGATTATTCAAACGATTACAAATGAATTTTTAAACAGTACCAAATAAATGAAAATCGACTTAAGAGAGGCGGACGATAGCAAATGAATATTCAAACTCATAAGTCGATGTAAACAAACGATCGATAATCTTCTTAAGAGAGGCTGAAAATACTAAATAATTATTCTAACATTTACAATTAATATTCAAACGATACCAAATGTGATATCACATTAATACTCAAACGATATCAAATGAATATTCAAACTGATTGGTCTATATATACAAACGATCGATAATCCTCTATAGAGAGGTTGACGATAATAAATGGATATTCAAATACATTAGTCTAAATATACAAACGATCGATAATCTTCTATAGAGAGACTTAAGATATCATATGAATAGTAAAAAGATTACAAATGAACAGTAAAACGATATGAACTGAATATTCACACTATTCCAAATGTATATTCAAACGATATCAAATGAATATTCAAACGATATCAAATGAATATTCAAACAATATTAAATATTGGAACGATATCAACGAATATTCAAACGATATCAACTGAATATTCACACTTTATCAAATGTCTATTCAAACGATACTAAATGAATATTCAAACTCATTTTGCGATACATACAAACGATCAATAATCTTCTATAGAAAGGCTGAAAATACCATAGATTATAAAAAATTAACAAATAAATATTCAAAAGATATCAAATGAATACTCAAATGATATGAAATGAATACTCAACAGATATCAATTGAATACTCAACCGATAGCAAATGGATAGTCATATAATATTTTAAAAGAATATTCATATGATGTTTTAAATGAATATTCAAACGATATCAAATAAATATTCAAACATATTAGTCGATTTATAAAAACGATCGATAATCTTCTTTAGAGAGGCTGAATAGTCAAAAGATTTTAAATGAATAGTCAAACGTTTATAATGAATACTCAAACGATATCAAATGAATATTCAAACGATATCAACGGAATATTCCAACGATATCAAATGAATATTCAGACTCATCAGTCGATTCACACAAACGATATCAAATGAATACTCACATCATATCAAATAAATTTTCAAAACAAAATCAAATAAATATTCAAACGATATCACATCAATATTCAAACTGATTAGTCGATATGTACAATCGATAATATCTTATAAAGAGTCGAACGATAACAAATGGGTTTTCAAATTGATGAGTCGATATATACAAACGATCGATAATCTTCTAAAGAGAGGCTGATTATACCAAATGAATATTGCAATGGCTGAAATTAATATTCAAACGATACCAAATGAATATTCAAACGATATCAAATAAATATTCAAACGATAACAAATAAATATTCACTCTATATCAAATGAATATTCAAACGATTTCAAAGGAATATCCGCTCAATATCAAATGAATATCGGAACGATATCAACTAAATATTCGAACGATATCAAAATAATATTCAAACGATATCAAATAAATCTTTAAAAAATATCAAATGAAACTCATTATTCGATACATACAAAATATCAACAGTCTTCTCCAGAGAGGCAGAAGATACCATAGATTATTCAAACGATACCGAATAAATATTCAAACAATATCAAAATAATATTCAAAGGATATGAAATGATTATTCAAACAATGTCAAATGAATATTCGAACGATACTAAAGGAATCTCTAAACTCATTAGTCGATACATACAAACAATCAATAATCTTCTAAAGAGAGGTTGAAGTTACCAAATGAATATTCAAATGATTACAAATGAATATTCAAACGATACCAAACGAATATTCGAACAATGCTTAATGAATATTTAAACGATATCAAATGAATATTCAATCGATATCAAATAAATACTCAAACGATATCAAATGATTATTCAAACAATGACAAAGGAATATTCAAACGATTTCAAAGGAATATTCAAGCAATATCAAAATGAATATTGGAACGATATCAAACGAATATTCAAATGATATTTAATGAATACGAAAAAGATATCAAATGAATATTCAAACGATATAACATTAATATTCAAACGATATCAAATGAATATGCACACGAATCTAAATGAATATTCAAACTCATTAGTCGATATATACAAACGATCGATAATCCTATATAGAGAGGCAGACAATATCAAATCAATATTCAAACTCATAAGTCAATATATACAAACAATCGATAATCTTCTGTAGAGAGGCTGAAGATACCAAATGGATATTTAAACAATAACAAATGAATATTCAAACAATATCAAATACATTTTGACGAAGTCAAAAGAATTTTCATTCGATATCAAATGAATATTCAAACTCATTAGTCGATATATATCAAATGATCGAAAATCTTCTATATAGAGGATGAAGATCAAAATGAAAAGTCAAACGATATAAAATGAATACTCAAACGATATAAAATGAATACTCAAACGATATCAAATGAAGATAAAAATATGTCAAAAGAATATTCAAACAATATCAAATATTGGAACGATATCAACTAAATATTCAAACGATATCAACTGAATATTCAAATGATAATAACTGAATATTCAAACGATATTAAATGAATAATGAAACGATATTAAATGAATATTCAAACTCATTAGTCGATATATACAAACAATCGATAATCATCTATGGAGAGACTTTAGATACCAAATAAATAGTCAAACAATATTAAATGAATATTCAAAAGATGTCAAAAGAATATAAAAACGATATCAAATGAATTTTCAAACAATATCAAATATTGGAACGATATCAACTGAATATTCAAACGATAATAACTGAATATTTAAACGATATTAAATGAATATTCAAACGATATCAAATGAATAGTCAAACGAATTAGTCGATTTATACAAACGATATCAAATGAATACACAAAGGATATCAAGTGAATACTAAAACGATATCAAATGAATATTCAAATGATGACAAATGAATATTCAACGTTATCAAATGAATATTCAAACAATATCAAATAAATATTGGAACGATATCAACTGAATATTTGAACGATACTAAATAATTATTAAAACGATTACAAATGAATATTCAAGCGATACCAAATGAATATTCAAACGATATCAAATGAATATTTAAATTTGTACTTTCTAAAAATTGGTGGAACAACTCTATCAAGTATAGCGTTCTCAGGTAGTTGATTGACAGGCGAATTTATTGTTCATAATTTACATAATAGCTCTGTTTGTCACGTTTATTCCTCCCGTCGGTCACACAGGCCGTCGTTTGCTTGATTTATTTTATAGGATAGATGTAATGTGGATTCAGTATTATTCGCTGAATACCAATTTTCGTGGGTTTCGTAGAGATAGGTGAACCACGAGTTCTAAAGCAAAACAAATTACCAATTATCTGTATGCTTTGTATGCAGATATTTTCAAAACCATGAAAAACAAATATCTTCGAAAATTTACGTTTTTCTTAATTCACGAAAATTCATACCAACGAAAATAAATCAATCCACAATATTTTGAATATTTTTTCTGTTTAAGGAAATGAAAAACTTCACCAACTTACTTCCAGCAACGCATACACTCTAATGGTTGTTTTAGAAGATTTTGATAACGAGACACGTTATGCAGAATATCAATCGTTTGCCATAGGTGATGCGCCTTCTAAATATGCATTATATGTCAGTGGGTATAGTGGCGACGCAGGTAAATATCATTTGGCAAATTTGAATTGACTTTCAGCCAAAAAATACAAAACTAGATCAACATTGAGTGTCTTCTTAGAACTCTGCAGATGGTAAATTGGTATGACGATATTAGATTCAAACTCATCAATCGGAAATAAACTGGCAACGCCATGGCTACAAAAGAAAAAGACAGTTACACCAAAAACACAGAATACAAAAGAAAGACTAAGCAACACGAACTCAATTAAAAGCTTAGAGTGATCGCGGTTTCTCCTGTAGAATAAGTTAATCCTGCTCCACATGTGCAACCGCATATGTTAGGTACTGTTCGATTATCACACCAGACAGTAAAACTAGTCTAATAGAATAAGGATATTAAATCCGATCAAACGTGAAAAGAGCGTCACGCACATTGAAGTTAAAAAAAACATGTAACAACGTCTTAAGATGTCTGCATGTAACCTATTGCAAGTCTTAATTTCTCTGAATTTAAGCCCAAACGCCTCTTTCATAAAACCTGCTTATTGTTTTATATGTCAATTTGTGCTTGTCCTGAATATGCCTGAGATGTTTCCATTGAACGTTAAGCAACCAACACTCAATCACATACAAAGTCATTGCATGTTTTTAGATCTTATTGTAATCATATATCATACATGCCTATAATAAGACAAAAAGACGACCGTTTTCTTTTCGTTTGAGGTCCAGATTTTGTCATTTCATAAAGAAATTCCCGATTTTAATTTTCCTTTGTGTCCTGTACTAGTATGCTTTTTTTTGTGTTATAGGAGATAGTCTTACTTACTCAAATGGTATGAAGTTTACGACTTTTGATCAGAACAACAACCCTCCTTCGATGTATGGTAACTGTGCTGTATCTTTCCATGGAGCTTGGTGGCATAAGGCCTGTCATCATAGCTGTCTGAATGGTGGATATTTGGCGGGAGATCAATCAACGTTTGGAAGTGGAATTAATTGGTACACTTGGCGGGGTTTAGAATACTCTTACAAGTCGGCCAGAATGATGATACGAAGACAGTAGAACATACGTTTGAAGTATTTCACACGAGTTGTCTAGGGAACAACAATTATTAATTTTGATCTTTATTTTTCAGATACTAGTAAAAAGTAAAAACACAAAAATACCGAACTCCGAGGAAAATTCAATAAGGAAAATCCAAAATCAAAAGGCAAAATCAAAAGTCCAAACACATCAAACGAATGGATAACAACTGTCATATTCCTGACTTGGTACAGGCATTTTCTAATGTAGAAAATGGTGGATTGAACCTGGTTTTATAGCTAGCTAAACCTCTCACTTGTATGACAGTCGCATCAAATTCCATTACATTGTCAACGATGTATGAACAAAACAAACATACTCAAAGAATAAAAATGTCAAAAATCGGGGTACAACAGTCAATATTGTGTTATCATCTTAATATCACTATAAAAACAACAAATGTAACGAAGAATCACAAAAAGGCATACATCAAATTTAACATACTCATTTTGCTTTTCTTGTACCACTTAATTTATGTATATAAAGTCTACCCGTAAAGGATAGAAGGTTTTCATTAATACTGAATCAATATGAAGCAGTTAACATGGACATTTAGATGAGCAGTACAATTTTACATTAATTATTGTCAAGTATTATACATTGTGTGTTGTTCTTAGTTCGCTTTCTCAACAAAGTCGTTTTCTTATTAGCACAACATATTTATATTTGCTGTTTATGTTATCTTTATTTTCATTTTATTTCCCGTTAATTATAAATATGTTAATTGCCTTAATAAAATCTTTACATATTGTGTTCTTCAATCAACATATATTTACTTTGCTATAAAACTTACCAATAATGAAATATAGTATACTTATTGACTGGGTTATGAGTGGAATAGTAAGTTCATTGTCCTCGAAGAGTAACCAATGCCCTGAGGCGTAACCAAGGTCAATAGTTGTATCCAGGGAACAATAAACTTTTCCCCCACGAATACCCAGTTAGTAAGTCAAAGTCAATTAAAAACAATGATAAAATAGTACAACAATTCAGGGTTCATATTATTAGCAATAATAATTACTGTTTAAATAAACCTCTGAATTAAAATATTAGTTACTTAAAAACTTTATTTTTTTTCAAAAATCAGTACAACAAGAAACATTACTATTGTTGGCAAGGAAAAACCAATAGTTTTTACATTCTCAAAGGAATGTATATGATGTACATCAAATAACAAACATATTTAATAATGATGGAATTGCTCCTATACAGATCGCATCAACATTATTTTATGATCATGAACACTTTGTTACGGGAGGATTTCTTTTTGCCGAGTATCAAGTATCGAGTTATAAAAAGTGAGTAGCGAGTTACAAAAGACGAGTATCGAGTTATAAAAAGTGAGTAGCGAGTAACAGAAAGTGAGTAGCGAGTTATAAAAAGTGAGTAGCGAGTAACAAAAAGTTAGTAGCGAGTAACAAAAAGTGAGTAGTGAGTTACAAAAAGTGAGTAGCGAGTTATAAAAAGTGAGTAGCGAGTAACAAAAAGCGAGTATCGAGTTATCAAAAGTGAGTAGCGAGTTATAAAAAGTGAGTATCGAGTAATAAAAAGCGAGTAGCGAGTAATTAAAAGTGAGTAGCGAGTATCAAAAAGCGAGTATCGAGTTATAAAAAGTGAGTATCGAGTTATAAAAAGTGAGTAGTGAGTAACAAAAGGTACTTATCTATTTTATATGATTACATCATAATCCATTGCAAAGGATATTCATTTTACTTCATTCGTTTAAATAGATATATTTTGTTTGCCATTTTGAAAGAACTAATGTTAAAGTAATATACTAATATATATATCATTCTTCTAAATGCAGTACGACTGTGCAAGACCCCCATGGGTATTTAAGTTTGCTTACGCCCATCTCGTTGTGTCACAGCCAACTACCTTATCCCTAGTTGATCATGTGTCTATATTAAACTATAAACAGACACATCTTTATTTAAAAAATAGTACGTAAGCTTGAAATTTCCAATTAGTATAAAAACTCAATGAAAATAATAGTGAAAACCTATCTGTAAAATACAACTTTTCTTTACAATTAAGGATCTGAAAATAGACACAAGAAAAGAATTTTACTTTTCAAATTAAATTTTGAATTTGTAAACTTATGACAAAGATAATAATATCGTTATCCTCAATTGGAACTTGAATGTTTAAGGGACATACATGTAATTAAGTCATTTTTTTTACCTATACAAGTACATAAATTTCACTTGTATAAGTATCCTACAAATTTACTTATATATAAGTATATTTTCTGTTTACTTCTTCAAGTAAATAAAAATTACTTATAGGAGTATTACCCTGACTGTACGTAGCACTATATAGCTGCTACGATATTGAACGCAACCCTAGTATTCCACATAAGCATCAACTATCAAAAGAATATAAAAAGCTATATTTCGGACACAGAAAGGAAAACAAATAGAATCATATTTAAAACAGTGTGGTTGTGGCCATTGATTGACTACCTAAATTATCCCATTGACTAGGACAGATTAGGTGAACGTTTGTCTATAACAACCACTGCTCACTTCTTACTTATTATAGAATTTAAACTGTGGGGTCACCAAATGTTCTTAACGCCTTTAATAATAAAATAATTCGAAAAATTAATCAGGAATAACCTTTATGTTTGGATTTATATTATTGATATAAATCAAAACATCGTATTATTCCTGATTCGTTTTTCGAATTACTTTATTTAGGTGTTGAAAACCTTTGGTGACCCCACAGTTTCAGTGTCTTTAAAAAGCACATAGTGAGCAGTGGTCGGTACAGACAAACGTTCACATAATCTGTCCCAGTCAATGGGATAATTTTTGTCGTCAATCAATGGCCACAGCCACACTGTTTTGAATATAATTCTACAGTTTTTTTCAAATGTCATTGTTTTGAGAAGTTCATGGTGATAGGCTAAACATAATATGTATACACAAATTGCATCTTAAAGGACAATGTATGATAAGGAGTTGGACCCCCTCTTCAAATAAGTTTATATTAATATCATTGAAGTGTTTTAAGTATAGAAACTTGAAAAAAAACCAGCGATTTTATTGTGCTACAGTGATAGGAAGGTTGTCTAGTCAATGATCATCAATGATTTTAATTGTGCCCCCACAATCGCAGATAGAGCATTAAGTGTGTCCGTCCGTCTGTTTTAACTAGCTTTTTGTTTGAGTGTTACTGATAAAGTAAAATCTCGAAAAACGGTTTAGACGAGACAAATATAATATATAATGGGTCATAGTTTTCACACATTCGCAACATAGGTCCGTTACATGTAGCATCCTATTTCAATTCAAAATGAATTATTAGATATTTTTAAATATAAAATTGAGAATGGAAATGGGAAATGTGTCAAGAAGGCAACAACCCGACCAAAGAACAGATAACAGCAGAAGGTCACAAACAGGTCTTCAATGCAGAGAGAAATTCCCACACCGGAGGCGTCCTTCAGCTGGCCCCTTAACAAATATATATACTAGTTCAGTGATAATGAACGCCATACTAAACTCCAAATTGTACACAAGAAACTAAAATTAAAAATTATACAAGTCTAATTAGTATTCTTCTTGACATGCTAGTGTTTTGTATAGGAAACAACATAACTCTGGGGAGGACTGAGCCTTTAATTTTAATTTGTATATTGGTGTTTAAATGAAAGATTTTTCATAATTACATTTTGTATTTTTATGAATAAATTACAAATTAGCTAATTATGGGAATATTCATCAGAATGTTAGCAATAATTCAAGAAACATACACTATATCTGTATTAGTTTTGTTAAAAAAAATACATATCAATATTGGATCTGCAACACTTTCCGGTCTTCTTTACTTAGATCATGAATCCTTAAGACAGCTCCGAGATAATTTAGTGTTATTCTTATAATTATTATTTTAAATTATTCAATTCAATTTTGTTCAATGTGATAATTATTCGTTAAAGTATAAAAATAAGATGTGGCCCAGTTTGATTGCCAATGAGACATATCTCCATCCATGACAAAATCTCTTTGATGTAAGCAATTATAGGTCACAGTACCAGGGGCGGATCCAGAATTTCTAGTTATTTTGCTACTCGATACTCACTTTTTACAACTCGATACTCACTTTTTATAACTCGATACTCGCTTTTTGTTCCTCGCTACTCACTTTTTTTAACTGGATACTCACTTTTTATTACTCGATACTCGCTTTTTATTACTCGATACTCACTTTTTATGACTCGATACTCACTTTTGATAACTCGATACTCGCTTTTTGTTACTCGCTACTCACTTTTTTTAACTGGATACTCACTTTTTATTACTCGATACTCGCTTTTTATTACTCGATACTCACTTTTTATGACTCGATACTCACTTTTGATAACTCGATACTAGCTTTTTGTTACTCGCTACTCACTTTTTATAACTCGCTACTCGCTTTTCATTACTCGCTAAGTACTCACTTTTATAACTCGCTACTCACTTTTTGTTACTTGCTACTCACTTTTTATAACTCGATACTCGCTTTTTGCAACTTGATACTTGCTACTCGACTAAAAGTAAATCTCTTGTTACGGGATGTGTAATGAAATCAACAGACAACAATGAATATTTTGACACGAAAAAGTACACGAACATGTGTTATTGCAGGCAATATTGAATTAGTCGTATTCCAAATGAGAAAAAGTTGAATACGATATTAATAAGAACGGAATCATTGATTTAGTTATGTTCGTCATCACATCTCCGTATATGGACATTCGCTAGCTAGTCATCTAGAAGTTTCGTGTCATCTCCTATTGTTGAGACCGAATTATTATGATTACTTCTCATGGGCATCAGTTGTTATGTTGGGACTATGGATGTTTTTGATGATACTTTATATTGATAAACATGATGGTTGGCGAGAGTGGGACTTGCGCCCTGCGAACCCCTTTTAATGAAATAAATAAGAAACTAAATTTGCTGGTAGAATCAAGTATTGTGTTGATGTTTTGTGGTGTTTTTGTGTCCCAACAATTGAAAAGCGCTATGGCACAATCTAGGAGGAGGTTCACGGTAGGAGGCCGGAACCAGCAACGAGACAGAAAACCAAACTAGAATATCAAGAAAGTCGCTTTTAATTTAACAATGAAAACATTAAGATAAATACAATATAATTTCAAAGTACACATTTTGAAGTCAAAGTTTATAATTTGATGAGACTGTTATTAAAGTGAGAGGGTTAGCGCTATAGAACCAGGTTTAATCCACCATTTACTACCTTTGAAAATGCCTGTACCAAGTCAGGAATATGACAGTTCTTGTCCATTCGTTTTTGATGCGTTTTGTTTTTTGATTTTGCCATGTGATTATGGACTTTTCAAATTGATTTTCCTCTGAGTTCAGTATTTTTGTGATTTTACTTTTTAGTTAAAAACAATGATAAAATAGTACAACAATACAGGTTTCATATTGAAAAATAACACTATTAAATACTGTTTAAATAAACCTCTGAATTGAAATAATAGTTGCTTAAAAACATATTTTTTTTCAAAATAAATAGTGCTAAGTTGGAATCTGCCTAACGATATTTGTAAAAGAATAAACAACGAGAACTCAGTTTTGCTGGGAGGAAAATGATGTTTTAATTATTCTTTCTTTTCTTTTCTTTTTGATCAAAATAATTTACAATACATTAAGTATACACAACAGCAACAAATAACAAAATCTCTTTACACATTACAAGTATACCTGTTTCGTAAATTGCTGAATTAAACTCGTGAATTCCATGTCGATTAACTATGTTATTTTTTATACAGTTATGCAGTATGTATAAAACGTCTGTTTTTTTAACTTATTTATGATCATCCTATTTATTGTTGTGGATTGAATAACCTCATGATATTATTTATTATAACGATTTTACCCGAATACAACAAAGTGTTAATATTTAATTAAATTAATTATTAAATAAAGAATCAAATTGATATATTATATTTCTTGAATTATAAAGATAAATATTCTCTTTTATTATTACTTATACATTATTTCCTATTTCATTTGAATCTTAAATGCGTATATCTAAATTTTAAATAAATAAAACAAGCTTACCTTTGTAAAAGAATAAACAACGAGAACTCAGTTTTGCTGGGAGGAAAATGATGTTAGCGCGAATCTAATTATTTTTCTTTTATATGTCCTGATGAATACCTGCATGACATCATTTTCCCCCGTTCAAAACCGAGCCTCTCTGCAAATAATGTAATTTGATGCCAACATACTTGTTATTTTATAATATGCAAAATGCACTAATTTATTTTTGAATAGCATTTGGATTATTATATCTTTAATGTAATAAAATAATATTTCGTTTGAACTCCAAATTCTGATCTTTAAAATAAAAGATAATTTAAGTTGTATTAAATTCTAAATTTTATTTTGTGTATTTCATCATCGTAATCCAGCTTTTTGATTGGATATTAATAACATTATTGTGTGCCGTAATGTATTACTGAATATTCATGATGCTGCACAATTCTGTGAATATGGTTATAACCTATGATGTAGTAGCAATTTGCTCTGCATCTGTCCGTCGACCAAGCAACCTTCTAAAACGTGCTACCTAACATATTAATTAAGATTCTTGACTTGTACTAATTCTGCTTATCTTGCATCTTACACAATGTATGTTACTCTTATGAATGATGAACTCTTTTCTTTGTATTTTCTTCTTGTTATATTTTCTTATTGCAATAAATTATTTGACATTTATATTCTCCTTTACTTTTAACTGACTTAATTAATTTGAAATATATTTTTTTTGTTTTAATAAGCTCTATTTAATTTCAATTTCTAATTATTTCTAAAAGTGGCTTAAATCCTTTCATAACATTACCCCCTTGTTAAGTTTGAAATCTCCTGATCTCATTTTTTTCAAATTGTTTTGAATAGAATTTTAATCTTTGAATCTTATTAATTGTGATTAATATTTATTTTCCTATGAATTGTTTTTGCAATAAACGAAACACAAACACATATATACATGCACAAAAATATATAATGCATGCACAATAAAAAAAATAATAATTTGACAATCAAGCGGTGCCGATCCTCTTCTGTGGAACAAATTCCACCTGCGAACTATTGGAGATCTGTCTTTGGATGTACTCCAACTCGTCGCGACAATAAGTCATATGGAGATCTGTGTCTTATGTACTCCATATGTAGGGGAATATGTTTTCTCTCTCTTTCTCTTTCTCTCAATAAGTCCCGTATACAATAGTGACACATATATTTGAATATGAATTTATTTAGAGAATTTAATATTATTTCTTTCCTTTTTTTGTTGAGAATATCGTACTTTATTGGCATATCACCATTAAATATGATATAAAATTCCGTTTTTGTATATAGTTTGCAATATTTGCATAAAAGATGATATATACAACAATATGAAATGTTTAAATTAATGTGTTATAATTATAGTTCATTCCTATAGTTATTTGTATATATGTATTTTTTGTATATGATACTGTTAAAATCATTTGCCTCTTTGTCTGCCCAAAGAATCTGTGAAGGCGATATATTTACGAAATCGTCGCAATCTAAATTTAGGGTATAACTTCAATATGATAAACAAACATGAAACTAGGATGGTTATAAGTTTATTTCTAGCATATGTAGAAATGGATTAGTTTCCTGCCATTTCATTTTTCTTCTCAACTCGCGATTTAATATTTCGTTAAGAAGGACTGCCTTCTATACTTGTTCCATTTTTAACCTAAAATATGGAATATTACGAATATGTATTAAATTAAAAAAAATCAGAAGAAAATACGGGGTTTGTTCCTTAAAAATTTGTTATTGTTACATATTATGCGTATATGTCTATAAAATTTACAAAGATTACACATACAGGTTAGCACGCGTTTGTTTTTATAATCGTACATAAACATATGTTGTATATGCACGTCTCTATTCATGAAAAAACAAAATTTGTAATCTTGTAAGACCAAATTTACGGCAATCCTACTTTGGATAATATCATATTTTACACTTGTGCCTAACTCTGGGTAACCTCTTAAATTAAAATGTACAATAAGATTAATGTGATTTCTTGCATTTTCATAATTTATGTTAAATTTGTTAATTAGCCACATCATACATGTGCATTAATATTTAAAAATGAAGATAAATGAATTAGATCAATTATCTCCTTGACAGAAAGCAATTTGGTCTGACCTGAATGAAATATGTTATTCATATATATAAAAGCGTAAAAAGAAAACTCTGATAACTTTATTTCGTTTTCCCGAAACCGCTGTAGACCTTGGAATATCGGCGCTTTGGTGATTAGAGCTGGGGTTACTTTCAGTTGAGAAGTTTTAAATGAGCACGTTATTTTCATCTCTGAAAAAGAAGATGATACATTATTACTTGTTGTGGAGAAGTCGCAATTTATTTTATGAACTCCATGTTATATAAATAAAGAAATAATACAAAATATTTATTTAAAATTTTTAAAGAATTAATTTCTTATTTTACTTAAATAATGAAAACGAATTTGTCTCAAACATTTGCATCTAATACATCTACACGTCAGTTTTCTAATTCTATGGTCGAATTGATATGTAGATACAGTATGTACTTTTCTACTCAATGTAAATATGATTTTTGAATCAAAAAGTAAAAAAATACACTTATCCTGGCATTTGTAATATCAAATAAAACAAAATCACTCATCTCTGAATAACCACTTGATTTCATATGCACAATCGGACGTATAAAATAAAATGCATGTTCATAGGTAATACTAAACTTTCCAAAAATGTACATCAAATTTGAAGAATTGATATTCAAAAAGGCGGTTAATTTTATTATATCTTTGATTTCCTTAATATTTGGCCGTCTAGTGTCCAAGGCGTTAACCAGTCTGTTGATGAAACAGAAGGCCTCCAAAGAAAAATCTGTTAAACTCATATGTGTCCCCCCAAAACGAATTAATCCCTGCAAAGTTGGACAAATCTGTGTGCAACGGCGGTTTTCTCTCCGAAATTTCATGTAATCTTCATTTCTGAAAGTAAAACACTATATTTTAAATTTCAATCATGTTCAAAACTTCATCAAAAGGTCAAACAGATTACGTTTAATCGAAAAACGTCCCCCTGGCATAAGGCAAGTTGATTGTATTATACATAGAAAAATGAGCAGAGCAAACCAGTGAATCTTTCTACATGCAATTTGCAAAATATCCAATAACGTTGTAAGAGTCATAGTACACATACACTTAATCATCAAATATATATTAAATAATATTACTTGATATGACTGTCCATATGTTTTGTAATAATTCATATAACATAACTTTTAGTAGTCAAACTTTCTCTTTTATTGCACTCTTTAGGAAAAATTGAGAAAACATGGATTCTGTTTGCCTTTTGGTCAGATATGTAATTGTATGTCCCTTTTATCTACAATAGGTCTACCATTTAGCAAATTATCATTATAGGCTCCTTAACCATCTTTCTTTATAGTTTGGCGTTGTTGTGTCAAATCGAAACACATGAACGCAAATGTCACATTTTTAAAATGTATCAATTCTTTTAGTCTTTTGAATTGTTGTTTGATACCACGCAAAGCAGTCAACCTCAGTTGCTGCTGTTCTAGTCCATTTGTAATGTTCAACTATACCAACCTTATTAGAAGCTGTTTACCCTCTGTCTGTTATACACAAAATGGTTATGAAATATTTGGGTAGAATATAAGTCTGACAATTCCTTTTCATTTTCTGCGTCTTGTATATATTGTAAAATCTGAAAGAGACCGGTTTCTTGATAGTCTGATATGAGATTGGTAATTTTATACTTCCTTAGATGAAGAACAGGAAAAGCTGCGAAATACTAAAGTCCATTAGTTTAAATATATTCAAATGATATTTCAATAACGCTCTCTTTTCACATTTTTTTATCAAAGGAATTATCAATACATTAGTTATACATACAACCAATGAATAATATGACCATTTGACAAAATCACGGTTCATATGTTGTTTAATTGAAAGAAAGAAAAAGTCTCAAATTCAAAGGCAATCATACAAAATCTCTACAACTGCAAATAATATATTACCTGTTCTAAACGAAATGTTTTACTATCCTTTGCAATAGCAGGAAAAGACCGTTCCAATTATATTATAAATGGTCAAGGGAAGGTGCATATAGCTGTAATGGTTGCCTTTCATTTTCATTTGCTTCCTATCCATCTGAAAAATAATTCAACTGAGTAAATTTCATTCTTAATAAGATTTACTATAAACATGGCCATTGTCGGCTATTATTTATTTTACATTCTACATGAGAAAAGAGAAGAAATGGAAATAAAAACAAAAAAGTTATCAATTGAGTGTGTATACACAAAAAAAACTGTTTTCAATACAAAATCAATAATTTCTTCAGACACTTCGGACTTTCAAACGAACACTATATTTGAATTTTCAATCATGTTCAAAATTTCATCAAAAGGTCAAAAACATTTCTTTTAACAAAAAGTTGTCAAAATATAGGGCTTTTCTTTGAATATTCAAGATATCTCCAAAAGAGGCGTGTTTTGAAAAACAGCTGTATTTACAAAGTGCAACCAATAAGCACAATAGTTGAGGCTAGGTGTTGAGCATCATGGCTCAACTCAAACCTGGCCAAGCACTGGATGTTAGATAGATGTCGCTCAACTTGCCCTCAAACGAAGCTGGACATTAAGTTGAGGAAAAGTTGAGCAATTGGTCTTTGGTTTTCATATATTTTTACATATGATGTCTAATCCTGCATGCAAAGCTTCATCAAAATAAATGTGAACTGATTTTGAGTAACCACAGAGTTCATGGATAGAATGAATGACAAGACTGATTTCATGAAGGAGGGGAGTTATTATAAAAACTGTTATAACAATATCACATACAAAAATCAACTATACATCTTTGCTAGCCTAGGGTTATGATTATTGTACAATGTACTTACCACTGTCTTTACATTGCAGAGCTTTCCCAACAGATGTTGTTATCCTTACGGATTCAGGGCAACGTTATACATCTCTATGCATATCCGCACTATGCTCCATGCGTAAATAAATAATCGGCGCTCTTTTTCTGGGATGTCCATTGCAGAATATAAAGTTGCAACCCTGTGTCGCATATCAGTTGCAGTGATGTCCTTGCTAAGTCTGGCTTTTTTACACAACTCCACACAATTACATGCTCATCTTTACCTGCAGTTGTGGGAAATATAAAATTATTTCCTTTCCCAATGCCTGCATCTACTCGAACATTTTCATCTGTAATGATTCTAATAGCATCCCAACTGAACAATACTGTTGTATTAACAGAGACACAAGCTTTCTTTGTCCTGCTTGGTATGCAATCTTTAATTCACATAATATTTGCATCACCAATTTCATTTTCAACTTTAATTTTCTTTGTATTCGATTTCAATCCAACAACAACAACTTCATACTGCACTGACTTGTGTTTTTTAGCTTAACCACACCTATCAATGAATGTCTTTAAAAACAACTCCTTCTGTTTCAAAGCTTTTCTTTCCACTCTTATATATACATTCGACGCTGACACTCACTACAATTAAAAGAAACCTATGTTCTCTCTCTAACAGTTTCAATTAACTTTTCTGTTGCTGCATGTATATCCATAATTCCTGTAATATAAAAACAAAATCCTCATATTAACTATAATATTCATAATACTAAAAATATAACACTAACATTTTATAAAATTGGAAATAGAGGATGTGTTCCAAAATAAATAAACATGACCATAGAGAAGACAGCAGCTAAAGGTTACCAATAACTCCTCAATATTTTGTAAGCAGGACGTATTTTTAACCATGATACCATATATCCTGTTCGGCAAATGAATGCTTTAAAAACTACAATATTGATTAGAATTAGTTAACCAAGTCTCAGGATTTTGAGTATTATCCCTTTTGAATTTTTGAATTTTCAAAATTGAAGACATATTAAAAATGTTTGTAGAAGGTTGTACTGTCCTACCTGATGAATTTATTGATGGTAATGTTGTTTGTCCTGCTCCTGTTCCTGACGTTGCTGTTGTTGTAACTGACGATGTGGTAGTTAAGGCACTTGTTTCAGCAGTAGCGATAGCTGTTGTGGCAGTTGTTGTCAAACTGGGATATAACGCATCAAAATACTGTGGTGACTGTAACCGTGAATTTCCTGCAACATATGTCGGTATTTTCCTGCAACAGATGTCGGTAATTTGGAAAGCGTGGAAGGAATAATTGGCCAGTGTATGATAGATGATCGTACCGGCGTGATACTTGATGGAAGAGTTGGCGGTCCTGTCCACGATGAAAAGAAAGGATTGGATTTTATAGGCGAAGACTGAGAAAAAGGCTGGTCGTCTCCACAAGGGATTGTTGTATCGTTGTCACAATCGGCAACTTGGTGTTCAATCGGATAGCCCTTTTTGAAACTAATAATGTCGTCCTGTTGGTCTGCAAATATATTATGTAGACGAAACGCGCGTCTGACGTACTAAATTAGAATCCTGGTACCTTTGATAACTATATCAAGGCCTTCAAATGCAGAGTCTAGTTTGTAGTGAACCTGATGTTTTTAGTTATCAGGGGTCTTTCCGGGTTTCGCTGTCTTCTTTTCGTTGCTAAACAAGGTCCTCTACCATTATATTGTGTTGATGTTTTGTCGTGTTGTTAGTCCAACAATTGTAAAACGCTATGGCACAATCTAGGGGAGGCTGACGGTAGGAGGCCGGAACCAGCAACGAGAAAGAACACCAAACTAGAATATCAATATAATTTCAAAGTACACATTTTGAAGTCAAAGTAAGTTAAAAACAATGAAAATATAGTACAACTAGTATCTCAATTGTTTGTTAAACAATTGAAAGGTCTTTCCTGTAAAAGTGATGTTTTCGTAATGTACCTTGTACGACCTTTCGTTTGATATACGACAAGCATATCTTCTGAAACTTTCCACTTTACACTTAATGACCTCATCTGCCTACATTTAGATCGGAATTATGATATAAATAACATAGAGAAGATGAGCTTTCATTTGATATGCAAGAACTCTATGTTCTAGAAAGTTTGATTTTTGCACTTAATAACCCTATCCAACTAATTTTTGGAGGTCAGGATTTGATATTTCCAATGTACACATCATGACCTTTCATTTAATATATACAACAAACCTATCTTAAAAGAAAATTTATTTTTTGCACTCAATGACCCCATCCAACCCATTTTTGGGAGACGTCAATTTTAAATTTGAAATGTACGCTTTATGTTCTTTCATTTGATATGCTACAACCTTACCATCTGAGAAATTTGAATGTTTGCACTAAATGACCCCACCCGTCCTCCTGGGATGAAAAAGAGGTTTAAAATTTTCTTTTTTAAGTTGAGTTTATTGAGACCTTCAATTTGATATATCAGATGACCCCATTTGACAAAGTGCCAAAAATGATGCAATATCAACGATATAAATAGAAGTTATGAAACGTACAAAGTCAATGCAAAATATGAAAATTTCAAAATAATTTTTTGTTTTTTTTTAAATGGAATGTTTTTGGTATTTAGTCAAACATACAACTATATTAACCTCTTCAATTTCTCAAACATTTTAAGTGGTCAGCTGTTGTTGATTCAGAAATACATGCCGCCGCTCGCAAAATTTCAAACTGCATTATGTCTTAAACGACAATAGATATCTCAAATCTGTTAAATGATAAATGATTTACAGTTAAAGGACAACATTATAGAAAAAGAATTGGTACAATTTCAAAGTTCACCAAGGTCACAATTAATCATCAAATATATGATCCAATGCCAAACTTGAGAACCGGAAGTCATAGAGACATGGGACTATCACCATTCAACTCAGGACCACCTGACCTTTCAAATATCACAAGGTCAAGGTCATAGTATAATGTGAAGGTCATGGTGAAATTTCATCATGACCTGACATTGACCTTGAAGGTCTTGAATTACTGATCATCTTTGCAGTTTATAGTAGGTTGGTATCTGTTACCTTTAAAAAGATATACACACAATACTATACTTTTAAGAATCATCCCGTTGTAACTTTTAACAGACGGTCGGACATGTTTAGGCTTATTGCATAACATGTTGAGCTCGTCCAGAGGAACAATTTACTCGCTGTATGTATGCAGCAAAGTCTTATCGTTTACACACTTTATAAAAATCACAATTAAAAACATTAACACACAAACATACTAAACTATTTTATCAATTTTTAATATTTTTTATTTTTTGTCTTTTTCTTTCTCAGCTTTTCCACACTCTGAAATTGCAAGAACATGTATGAGAATAATTTTAATCATACAAAATGAAGCAACTTTGTTAATTATTGTTTATAATAAGGTGCTAGTATGACTGCATTATCACTGAACTAGATTTTTAGGGGTCAGCTGCTGATGTAAGTCTCCGGGTGTCAAATGTTCTCGCTGTATTGAAAACCCATTTTTGGCCTTCTGCTGTTTTTTGCTATTTAATCGGGTTGTTCTCTCTTTGAGACATTCCCCAATTCTATTCTTAATTTTATTATAATGTAAAATGTTATCTATCAATTGAAAAAAGAATACTTTTGTAAAATAAATATTGGCCTTTTTTGACAATT
The DNA here is from genome assembly GCF_963676685.1 of Mytilus edulis. NCBI lineage: Eukaryota > Metazoa > Mollusca > Bivalvia > Mytilida > Mytilidae > Mytilus > Mytilus edulis. The sequence goes on from NC_092354.1 coordinate 37,071,537, forward strand.
AAATAGACATGTATTTCACATCCAATTGTTTATGGAAATATTCTTTAGAAAGCACAAAGATGTCATTATTCACCTCAGAAATTAACAAAACCGTTGAATAGATTTATTAAGAAGGGATATAGTTACGATACTGTTATCAGGTCATTAAAAATTGCATATTTTGGAATTAATAATGATTCACTTATAGGGTCTTTGCATCGGAACTAAACACATTTATTCAAAAACCAGTTGTTGGCATGACACGGGTTATATTCTTCTCATATATGTTATTATAGTATGATACTCATCCCCTAACGGAAAGGATTGTGCCTGATGTTCATATGATGAAATCGTAATCTTTCAGTCAGTGTAATTGAAGTCTGGAGCTTGCATGTTAATTAACTGCTAGTAGTCTGTTGTTATTTATGTATTATTGTCATTTTGTTTATTTTCTTTGATTACATCTTCTGACATCAGACTCGGACTTCGCTTGAACTGAATTTTAATGTGCATATTTTTATGGGTTTACTTTTCTACATTGGCTTGAGGTGTAGGGGGAGGGTTAAGATCTCACAAACATGTTTAACCCAGCCGCATTTTTGCGCCTGTCCCAAGTCAGGAGCCTCTGGCCTTTGTTAGTCTTGTATTATTTTAATTTCAATTTCTTGTGTACAATTTGGAAATTAGTATGGCGTTCATTATCACTGAACTAGCCAGATGAAGGACGCCTCCTGGTGCGGGAATTTGTCTCTACGTTGAAGACCTGTTTCTAACCTTCTGCTGTTTTTTTCTACGGTGAGATTATTGTCTCTTTGACACATTCCCCATTTTCATTCTCAATTTTGTATATCGGGTTGTAGCATCAATAAGACATGATAAATAAGACATTTTGGAGTTATATTATAGTTATTACCTTGGAGCTGAATAGTATTGCCAATGGATGAAAAAATATTGGCGTTTATATTTATATTAATCTGTAAATAGAAAAACAAAAATTAACCAGCATTTTGCACTTCTGGTTAAAATTTAATTGTACTGGAAAGTACTAACTTTCATTGTTTAAATTCATTAACAAATATTTTCTTCACTCGTGACAAGTGTGTAAAAAAGCAAACATAATATGTAAAAGCGTCAAAAATTGAAAAACAGCATTCATTTTTGCCGAACCTTCTACTTTAGTCGAAAAATCGAGACTTAGCGATCATTTATTTTCCTCATTTTTATTAAGCCTCAAATTAACAGCAAAAGTAAGCAAAACACTGGGTTCCGTGGAACCTTTACGAATTTGTTATCATAATGGAATTAATTTGAAGTTCATATTGATGAGAGATTTTGGTAGCTGTAAATTGAAGTCTAGTCCACTATCTTTTCATACATTAATTTTTGTTATATATTGTGTGAATATCACAATTGTTTTCCATTCTTTGATCTTTATATTTTTCTTTTTTATAAAGCCTTTTCAGTTCTGTGTGGTTTTTTTAGTTCGTTTTAGTAGCTGCAAAACCAAGTTTACTCCACTATCTCATACATAAGTAAATGCTTTGTGTCAGGAATAAAACAGTTTTTTTTATTCTCATTTCTTGTTATTTAGGGGTCTCTTATAGTTGACTAGAAGTATTGATTTGCTCGTTGTTAAACATTATTATATGTATCAGGTGTCCTATTATTAATATATATGTATATTATATAATTCTCATTTGCAATCGTCTCACATTTCTGATTAAAAAAAATAAAAATAAAGTGAATATTTATTGAAAACTAGTTTAATACTTACTGGAGATGGTACTGTATCGTTCATTAGTTTGATAGCTGCTACAGCAGCTATCAAACTAAGTGAATGGCACACTATTGTAATCTAAAATGAGATTTAAAATAAAAATAATAATGTGATTAATTAGGTTACATCATGATATTTATCTACCAATGGTACTTAAAGAAAGAAGAGTGTAAATGCTTAAATATCATCAGGTTTTTTACTTACCAATGATATTATGTTTTAATATCATGTTAATAGTTTTAAATATAAAGTTAAAGTACAACTATCACACATATTCAATGATTTACTTAGGTGAGGATAGGTAAAAGTTAACCGATTACAAAATTAAAATTTATTCTATAAACTTGTAGAGCATCAATTAAAGGATTAAGTTTAGTTAAAAATATTGACAGATCAGGGATCTCCTTTTCGAGATATTTAAGATTTGAAATATGGTGGGAAAAGGCTAACTCTGACTTTTACCTGATTGATATTATTTGGGTCTCAAAAGAAAAGAAAGAAAATCAAGATTCTTCTAAAATTTGGATTAAAAACATTTCATAAGCTATTAAGTCTTATATGAAAACAAATAAATGGGTGTTATGGATCAAAATATTTTACATTGTATTGTATGAAAAAAACTAAGGTGTAAACATTTGACACAAATTTTAAAACCTCATCTTAGTACATCCTTAACATGATTAAAGAAACATTGGTCAAGGTCAAATAACCAAATTGGAAATATGAGTTCATCTTTCAATCATTGAAATTGATGCAGTAAAATTGCTTTTTATATAGATAACCTATTGCATGTTTTAGAAACAATCTAAACCAGGAAATACTATAAGTGATGATCAATGATGATTACATGCATATATTGTTTAGTAGTACCATAAAGTATCTGAGAAACAAACAAAATGAGGAAACATTAAGATTGACCAATAAATTGTAAAAATTAAATCATTGGAAAACACAAAGTTCAATATTATCAATAATTCTGTCATTCATGAAAATGTATACAATAAAAAAAATATTAGAAAAAAGTCTACATAACGTGATTTTCCACAATTTCTCAAAGATCAAATCCTGTAATTTCGGCAAAGTTTGGTTAACAGATCGAAACTTAAACTTGATCTGTAAATCATCATGGTTAACTTACTTACCAAAAATCAGCCCAATATCTGAAGGCGTTTAGAAAAAAACAATGTATAACTGTAATTTTCAACAATTTATCAAAGTTCAAAGCCCGTAATTTTGGCAAAAATTAGTGGAGTGGAACGAAACATAAAATCAGGCCAATATCTGAAGGCGTTTAGGAAAAAATTCTGTATAATGGTTTGTTACGGAATGACGTTATGACGTAATGACGGAATTTTAGACAAGGGTAAAACTATATGGCACCTATAACTTTTTTGCGGGTCCATAAAAACTATTACACCGCTGGTTCAGTACACTGAATTATTTTGCCATACATGAATAGTTTTTATTATGAAAATATGCATTGTACAAATGTATTTGAAATGTTATAGAATGAAACATGCTGACCTTACAATGATTTTGTCGATAGCATTTGATTAACAGACCAACCACCAATATAGTTGCCTTCTCAATATAGATTAAATGTCCAATCTCTCAGTTACCCTTGTATCGGCCATGATTTTGAAATATTTTTTTAAATGCCAAATTTTGTAACTTATTGTTTTTTAATAAAGCACTAATAATATATATGTGCATATGTACACTTTTTCCGACGTAATCTGTATAGTTTCTGTTTGTACCATTTGAACTTAAGGACGCATAACTATGGCAACAGAATACGCATGCTCGAAAATTCTTCCTGTGATTGAAGAAAATGCTATCTTTGTGGGTGATTTGATTGTGTTTGAAAAAAACGTCTCATTAATTATATCGTAATGGAAAGCAAGTGAAAAACGATAAATATTTGAACTTGATCTTACAAAGATTTATATTTTTTTATTAATATAATTGTTTCTCCAAGAGCTCTTTGCATCCATGACAGCTGTTTTTTTCGGGACAATTATATAATTTTCAATGTAAACTTTGTATTCATGTTCCCCATGATATGATTTTTTTTTTATTTTAATGCCAAATTAGAGGGTTTACCCCAATTTCACGGTCCATTGAACATAGAAAATAATAGTGCGAGTGGGGCATTCGTGTACTGGGGACACATTTTTTGTTTTTTATTTGTCTTAATCTTTCCTGCCATTTCGAGAAGAAACATGTCGTTGTTTGCTTTAACCTAACATTTTAAAATTCAAATGTATATTTTATACACCCTGTCGGGTTTTAAATCAAACTCCTGGTAAGAAGATATTTGGAGTATAGTTCTGTCCACCACATTCAGGGTCATAACTGTATGTAATGTGAAGTTACTTTGTTTTAATTTACTTTTAAGCTCCCGCTCTCCTTTCTGTTGTAGGATGTAGACTGTATTTCTTAAAGAAAGATATTTAGTTACCAAGTTTTCAAGAATTGGTGGATGGTAGTGCAATGTAACAGTGAATTATAATACAAGTGGCAATATTTTTTAGGTACATGTTTATAATTGAGAATGGAACTAAGGAATTTGTCAAAGAGACAACAATCCGACTTAAGACCAGAAAACAGAAAAGGGTCACCAACAAGGCAAGAAAATCCCACACTCTGAGGAAGGCTTCAGCTGCCTCTGAATAAAAAATGTTTTACTTGTGAATTGGATGTCTTGCAGCTCCTCACTCAAAAAGTAAATGAACTCAAATCAATGTATACGTTTTTAATCAAATCAGTTTAAGATCAACCACTTAACATGCTTAATATGTTAAGTCAATGATATTTGGTAGAAAGTTTAACAAATTTTTGCAATTCTCAATTTCATGTAGCTTATGTTATATCACGCGAACCCCTGATCTTTGTTTACAACTATTAATTTGTGATGATGTTTGTTTAAAGGAAACTGGAAAAAGTATTAAGGTACCCTTCTTTAGCCATATTTGTACGAATTTTTCAAACCTCAAGTGTATCAAAACTATAGATATAATGAATAATAGAGATAGGCCATTTAGTACATATTCCAAGGGGAAACTTGATGCAAAGCATTATTTTTTACTGTTCCATTGCATTTAATAGAAAAAGAGGACTTTGTGGCAAATAAATCAAGGTTTTTATAGAAAATCCAGTTTGAAAAGTTCGTACAAAAATGTAAAATGGCTACAGAAGGGTACATAAACCTTAAATACTAAGTTGAGTTTTTAAACGACCTCCAAAAAATTCTGTGGTTGTGATTTGGACCACACGCGTATGGTCATGACCATGTGGGTATACTGATATAGTCCGATCGTACGCGTATGGTCGGATCATATGAGTATATACTCGTTTGGTTATTAACGGGCCAGACCATATAGATATTTGTTTCAAATATGCATTAGACCTGTTTCCGTATTACAAATTTAACTATGCTAAGGCTACATGAACATTAAATATTGATACCATATAGAAAGTTTGTATCGCTTAGTGCAATTTTGTATTTTGCGTATTTTAAACTATAAGTATGCCCAGGCATGAGAATGATTTCCAAATGATTTTAATCTTATTAGTATGATGAATAGATAGATTTACATAACAATTTCTTAACATTGTGCAACGACCGTATACGGCCTTAATAGCCAGTCGTTAACCACACACACACCCGTAGTAGTAGTAGTAGTAGTAGCAATGTTAATTCTTTTTTAACTTAATAATATAAGTGATGAATAACACTTGCAAAATCAATTCAAAACTCTTTCAACAAAAGTACAGTGAGTCTACATACCTGGCTAACAATTTTCTTTAACAGTTGTTTAGCTGCTTATGTTTTGTTTGTTGTCTGGTTGGTGAGCTTTTTCTTTATATCCAAGCTTTTTTTCATCCACTTTCTGGTCCTCTTTCAACATAGACAAGGTTGTCTCTTGGGGTGGAGTCAAGGTTGCCTGTTCCTCTGAACTTTCAAATTGCTTGTAGCGGAGGCCTCTTCCACTTGCACGAAGCCAACATCAGAAACTAATTCATAGGTACCACCAATACTCTCCATGGTGGTTGAAAAAAAAAATTGTTATAGCTGTCCATCACCTCATCCATTCAATATTTGATTTGTATAGCCTCAAAATAAACAAACGACAAATAACTGAAATGTAGTGTATATTTATCTGTAATCATCGACTTTTACTGCAAAGTTGGACATTTGGGGAAAACCTTATATTAGATACTTACTAAGTCAAACAGATACGAAATGATCTGGAGTGAATGGACCATTAGGTAGACCACCTTTAACAGATCACAGGATAAAAATTAGTTGATTAGACGATAGCACTTGACAATCTCTCGGATTAAACTGTTGTAACAGTTGGAATAGATATCTGTATGGAAATCCCGTCTGAAAAAGGAAACAAATATAACAAAGAAGATTGAAAAGCTGAAAAAAGTTATATGTGTATACATGCTACCGGACCCCGTTGGAAATGGATGCAGCTTGGTCTATGGTAAAAACTGGGGGGTTAAAAAAATGCCTCTTCAAAGCCACCTCAGTTTGATTAAGTGGACTACATATTTTTGTCATCTAAAATAAGGAATTCGTGATCGAGTTTGTTACTATTTCATGGATGTTGAAAATAATGTTGTAAAATTTTATTAAACAAATAAGTACATACAATGCAAAAGAGATGTGTAATTTCGCTAAATTCATATTTGGACCTTTTAAGCTTAACACCGAAATGCTAAAATGCTTTTAAAAAAGGCATTCCTTTAATTTACCACTGATTGTTTCTGTGTACGCTTAAATTTGTGACTTTAAAATACTACCAGATTTTTATAAAACTCATCCTTTTGATTTATATTAAATGTAAATTTACAGAACATCACGTGTTAACCACCCATGAAAAGTTCGGTCGTAGTAAGGTATCAAACACCGCAGTTACATTACCAAATTTATGTACAGAGAATTTCCAATTTTAGAAGAGAAGTTGCCTATGTCCGGCACTGAATGTTAAATATTTATATCTGATTTAATACTGCCTACCAGAAAATCATGTTTTGAACGCAAGTTCCATAATGTGCCTTTGATAACTTATTCCATAAGGTGTCTGCAAGAACATTATTATCATATATAACAAAATGACCCTTTACCATTTTCAATCCGCAGTTGTCTGAATTTATGTTATATCTGTATGTTTCTTTTTCGTCCTGTCCTGTCGTTTGCTGGTGTATGATGTTTTTTTTAGCTTTCATCACATTGTACTTATCTCCAGTGGTTGCCGGTTGATTCATATGAGCGTCTTTCTGAGCTCACGGTGAGACTCCCTGATGGACGTTTACACCGCATTCCTTTAAATTAATTGCTGAGAGTTTCTTGGGAACCTGCTTTTCCCACAGATGTGGCATTCCTTTTCTTCTTATCTACCCGGAACGTCGTCTCGGCCATATTGGAGTGTATTTCTGTTGCAGTACTGCAGTGTTGAGTTTGGGTTGTCTCAGACTTCTTCTTATATAGTTATCGGTCATGAGACCAGACTGGCTCGTCTAGGGACAAATTGCACATTATTCTATCTTCGTTTTCTAAAGTTTTTCTCTTAAACAGTAATTTCGTAATGAGGTTATAATAAGGAGTTTAAGTTATCATCTTTACATGTTCTAATATTTTGCGAATTTTCGGCGAAATCATATCCGTATCGATGACTGAGTAGACTGAATATAGATATCAAAGGTACCAGGATTATTAAATGTTTTGTCTACATAATTTTAGTTTTGTTACAATATTTGATGTGAACAAGTATAAATGAAGCAATTGTCTTAAATGCTATAAATTTATTTAAGCTATATATATGGTGAAATAGTCATTGTCATCCCATCCCCTCTATGGTTCTTTAGTTTATGTTTTTTTTGTTTGCTATCGTTCTTTTGTTCATGTTTCTTTATCTGAAAAAAAAAAACCAAAACAAACAAACAATGCATAACCTTTTAAGCTTATCAAAAGCACTAATAGTACTAAATATAAAAAGTAAATTTCCAGTACTACATACTTTTAGTACAGCAATAGTACCTATGCAAAAGTAGCTTTGTAGGATAAAGTTTATTAATAGAAAAAAAAAGCAAAATTCTATATTTAAAATAAATTTGATTCAGACCCGCAAGCCCCCGTTACTTTTCCATAAAGATTTCCCTGACTAAATGATTATGGAAAGAAAGTGTTGTTCATTTATTCAATTAAAATGTATAATTTAAAAAAATTGTTTAGAAAATAACAATTACAATGAGAAAGCAGCTTATCAACCGACAAAAATATGAAACAAAAATTGTAAAAGTAAAACTGAATATAAATTTGAAAACCAACTTCAGTCCTGCTGGAAAACAGGGCTTTTTTAAAACTTGATACATCCCGCACAGCCACCAAGCGGACGCCCCACTTTGGCAAGCGTTTTACTGCCGGTCGGGAGAGACCAAATGACCATATTTCTATACCCCAGTCACCCTTGGGGAGCCGTTCTGATACAAACAAGCATATCGAATTATAAACCCTGCTGTAAGGAAAGATAAATACATTTGAAAATATTAGAGTTTTTTTTTATACCAGCAAGATCTTAAAAAAATCCTCATTAAAGTTTTAAATAGTTTCCTTGGTTCTGGAGAACAGCTTTGAAGATTTTCTTAACCATTCAAATAGAAAAAAAATATCATCGGTCCGACATTTAAAAAGCACCCTGCCACTTTTAATATCATAACTTCAAAAAGTTCTGGTTTGAATTCTGGAAGAACACTATCTGCTTAATCAATTCAAATATTTTCACGGTCTCTGAAACCATCAATACGTAATTTGCTCCAAAAAGTTTTATAATATATTAGACCCTAACTAACTTTTTGGGAGTTGATAAAATACATTTCTTTACATATATGAACGATATCGACAAACGTTTGCAAATATTACACACACATAATGATTTGACAGCATGTACATTAGTTGCAAATGTTTTATAAACTGCGGTCTCTCAAAACTTTGCATAAGTGTGTAAAGATATGTTGCAAATATCAATATTTATCAAAGTAACTATAATAGTGGAAAGTATAAGTAAATAAAATACAGTTCTTTACATACATGAACGATATCGACAAACGTTTGCAAATATTACACAAACATTGGTTGTAAATGTTTTATAAACCGCGGTCTCTCAAAACTTTGCATACGTCTTTAAAGATGTGTTGCAAATATCAATATTTATCAAAATAACTATAATACTGGAAAGTATAAGTAAATAAAATACATTTCTTTACATACATGAACGATATTGACAAACGTTTGCAAATATAACACAAACAATGTCAGCATTTACATTGGTCGTAAATGTTTTATAAACCGCAGTCTCTCAAAACTGCCCACACCTCTGTAAATCAGTTATGCAAATTTTAAACTTTGCATATATCTCCTATCTTGCAAAGTGCATGCAAATCTATGGCCTATCTTTACATATATTTGGAGAATGACTAAAACTATGGAAATAAAATAATTATCTTTAGCATATCTTTGACAACCTTCTAAATAATGTCAAAGGAATAATACATTTACATATACATTAGCAGGTCCGCAAATATTTCTTGCAGAACGGTATTTACATTTTTCGAACATTTACATGACTGTCCAAATTGCCCTTTCGTGTAGTGTTTGAAGTACATGTTTTGTTTAATATGTACGACTACTACATGTACTAGTATAAAATACCAGTTTCAGAATGAACAGTAATTTAGAAGATTATCAAAATGCATGTAGATACATTCAGACTATTATAACTACACAGCAAGCTGTCATTTGACTCTAACCAACAACCGTTCAGATGTTTGCAACAAGTTTAGGAAGTTTCTGAAAACCTTAATTTGTCCATTAGGCCTATAGTAGTAATAAAGTACAAAAAAAAGCATTTGGAGTTGCATCTAAGAAATCATAACTTCGGGCCAGCTCAAGACCTCCTCTTGGTGCAGGATTTCTCGCATGTTGAAGGAAAATTATTGGCATTGAGTTGTTTTGTAAGTGTTGTTGACATATTCCCCGTTTCCATTCGTATTCAATATGCAAGCATCAATGGTTAATATATCAATGTATGAAATATTCAAGGATAAGATGGCAAAACAAGTGTTTCCCTAATATATTTTGTTAAATCTTGTTCAATTGTGTTTACAGTCCAAATTTTCAAATTTTTGGTTTGTCTCGGCCCGATTCGAACCTACGACCTACCGCGAGACAAGGCAAGATATTAACACAAATATAGTTCATGATAGGTTATCTGGGCTACTTGTATTGTACGAACTTGGCTTACTTTAAAGTAAAGATAAGCTTGGGAAAAGTGTTCAAACAACATGTATCTTTAAAGTTTGAATTTAAATGTCTTTAATTTTTTTTATAGATGATTTATATATCATAACTTGTTGCTGCAATGTATTTTCACAAAATTCAAATAACAAATGTAGCATGGCACTTTTGTGTTGATTAAGTGATGTTACCATCAGACATTTCAAATTTATTTTTTGTGTGGTACGTTTTACTGCAGTCGTATAAAGTTGTGTATACGAGTCTTATATTTCATTACACAAGTGTCAGTACTCCATGCAATGCCGCTTGTAAAAAATAAAAAAAACAATATTATGCACTTATATTAATGTATATTATCATGATTATGGAGCTGCCCAAGGACTTTTTCTAGAGTCCCAAACTTGGTCAATTGTAAGCTTAATTTGTTTGTGCTTGAACTTAACTTTTACACTACCTGTTGTCATACTATTGTTATATTCTTGAATATTGTTATACTCTATATATTGTCATAAATTTTTACAGATTTTCTCCCTGTGCCACTTGTCCATTTGAAATTTATGTTTATTTTTGTATCAATCTTTTTTTTATAGAAAATTCTTGGGAATTTAACCAAAACAAATGCTCCCAAATGGTTAATTATTTATATAAATTACCAATTTTACATCAACCTACCAGTGTTATCAATATAATTTGATGTTATCTGGGAGGGGGCATTTTTTTCTCCTAAATCAATCTCTCCATTGTCAATTTGATCTTTTATGTCCTGTCTAATAATTTTGGCTGATCTTGTTGATGGTATGGTCAAGCCCTTGGATAATCGCTTTTTGGCCCTCCTTACTCTTTGAATATAATCTCTGTTGCTTATTCTCATGTTGATGTTAAACTGGTCTGTATTTATTTTGTTATATTGGGCAAAGCCCATCAATATCTGGCCTGCATTGGCTGGTCTTTCCCCTTTTTTGTTGGTCACATTAAACTTTTTACCAAGTTTTTTCCAATTAACACGGGATCCATAAGGGAATTGCCTCATTGCTGATAAGAATCCTTCTTTTTCAAAGGAATAATGGTCGAAGTTACCATGGTGTTTTTTTGGCTTTAATAAAGCCCTTTTTTGTTTATCAATTTTTACCTTCAACTTTTGCTGAGCCTCAGCTTTTGTAACATAATACATGGACATTCGGTCATTATCATGTTTTCTGAATGACTTTCCAGAGGCCAAAAAATGGCGCACATCCTGTCCATTGGAGGATAATTTATTTTTTATTTTGATGTTGTTTCTTTTCAGGATTTTTTTAGCTGTTTTTGTCTTTTGTGATTTACTTTTTTTTTGGTGTTAGTTTCATCACCTTTGAAACCGTTTTGATAATATCTACACCAAGTTGATGTGATGCTATAGGGGAAAATACTTTGACAAAATTTTCAACAATTTTTTCAGCTGCTTTTGACATTGGAGGAGACTTTTCAAGTATAATATTTGCCACATTCTGGCATGCCCCAACAAGTGAGTCTTTTTTTACCACTTCTGATGACTTATGTAGTAGTGGCGCATCAAACACCATACACTGTTCACAGTCTGTTAATGTATGTTTAGCCTTGTCCTTTTCAGATAACTTCATCCACTGATACATAGAAAATGTATTTATAAATAATTGTTTTTGCCCATTGGTATTGCCATTTTCCATTTTGTATTTTGTGTTACATATGTCTGTATTCTTGGTAACAGAAACCTGAACTTTTCTTGATTTATTTGCATGTTACTGTAATTTTTCATGATATTTGAGTAAGAAATAAATCTTTTTGAAACACTGAAATTTGTATTATATTTTGGCACCAGCTTTTCAGGACTGTTTGGTAGTTCATTGGGTTTATTTTGATATGTTTCCCAATAGTCAAGTGCTGTCTGGTCTTTGGTAGCACGAACTATGATTGTTTTTACAAAATTACACAAATTCATCCTGATGTTTATGGCATTTTCAAATGGTTAATTTCGAATGTATAAAAACGATTCACAAAAGCTGCATTTTCTTTTCCAATATGTCTGTCTGAGTGCCATCTGTTGGCACTTTTGATTTCGAGGGAAGTGTAAAGGAAGTTCAAATAAAAAAAGGTTTTATCAAATAAGAGACTTGCTTTATTACAAAATAAAAAAAAGAATGATTACACTGTCAACAGAAACAAAAAATAAAAATATTTTGGATATCGAATTTGGAAAAGAGGACTGAAGGGGCATCAAGTTTGTATTACCCTTGATGAACAGAAGTGAAACAGATACAAGGTATTTTATATTTATTGATAAAATTATAGACAATACTCATGAATACATATAAAAACAAATAGTACTACGAAAAATCCATTCACTTTAGTTTGAAGAAATATTTTCCTTGTTGAGGCCTCTTCTATAAACATGGAAATCTGCAAAATAATTCAAATAAATAAAATTATGTATTTATAAATATTAATTAAGCAAAACTGGACTACCAGCAATTATACAATAAATAAAAAAAACAAAATTACCGCGTTGAAAAGTTGGCTATTGCCACGTCAACAGAGTTGTCTTTCTTTACACATATACGGAATTCCGTATTTTTCCGGTTTCGTCCAATTATTATTTTTTTTGATCGCTAATACGTTTTATAAATTGTTTATTTCTCTATTTTCCTAAATGTGTGTACAAATAATTCAAATTGCAAGGGCTTAAACTTAAAGGATCGAGTAAAAATTTGACTGGCACATGGATTTCTTAACAAACTAAAAGGAAAGTACTGCTCATTATGTAAAATAAATTGATTACGGAAATAAATACTGATTGAACTTGAAAAATTGACGTTTTCAGATGCGAGATTGTAGAATTTACAAGGAAAGGATTTGTCATTCAAATGAGCAGTAGTATTTTATATTTTCAGTGTCTGGCGATTCCAAAACGGGCATTTATACGAAAAAATATTGTCTTTTAGCCCTTCCAATTTCGCATTTCTTTTTACTTTCGTTTTCAGTCACTTTTCGTGTCACGTGACCTAATTTGCATACTATATTTAGTAGTTTAAAATTGATTTCGATTTGGAATGAAGATATCTATTAGGTGAACATAAAAGTTTGTTTACAACTCTAAGAACTAAAGCTCTTGTGAGGTGTTCACATAAAATGTACATTTTTGGGCATTTTTAGACCGGGGCACTGCCTTAACTACCCTGCGCAACATTATGGAATATAGTTGAACAATTTGTTTTAAATCGTTTTATTGTTCAGTAGCAGCTGCTCTCTCCTCCACTCTCACTAGATTTCTATACATACAGCTCCATCTTTTTTTCTTCACTGTGGCCTTCTATTTGGCTTTAAAGTTCCTGCACCTTTGTCCAAAATGTGCCTTTAACAACATTTAATCTGACAACGGTATCAGTTCATGCAAGGCATTACCCGGATACATTATTCTGATTTTGGGACGACCAGTTTTGGCTCTTAGTCCTTAATGATGCACAAAACAAGTCAAATATCAATAGTTAAGTATTTTACTTTTTGCTTTCATTTCAACAATAATTATAGATCAGAAAGGGAGAGTGTCAATCGTGACTTTCAAAAGAAAAGAAAAACAAACCAAGACGGCTCAGTGGTAAGCATATTAAGATTAAAGAAAGCGTTAAGTATTATGGTTTACAATTACAGTTATTGTTTAAGTCGTAAACACTCTCATTCTTAAACATGTTAAAAATGTTTAAAATATTTTATGTGCTTGTTTAGTGATTGTTTAAACGCTTAAACACCGCTACATATTTTATATGCACCTCTTCCATGTCAGGGGCCTGTTGTTCAGTGGTTGTCGCTTGTTGATGTGGTTCGTATGTGTTTTTTGTTTCTAGTTGTGTATATAGATTAAACCGTTGGTTTTTTCTGTTCAAATTGTTTATAACTTACTGTTCGGTGTGAGCACTGGTTCCGTTTTGAAGACCGCATTTTGACCTATAAAATTATGACTTGTATGGAGAGTTGTCTCACTGTTCTACACATCTAATTTACACATGTGTTTATATATCAAATATAATCCTAAACATGTAATAAAGACGTGTTTATTTTGTAATATGACTGATTTTTACAGTATATCACCATGAAATGATTATGTCGTGACAGCTTTGACTTTACAGTATACCATTAAAAAAGATTGTGTTCAATAATATTCAGTAAAAACACAACAGACACACGGGTACAGCGACATAACGCAAGAAAAGGAAACAATCATCATCATTCATAAATGAAAAATTAGACGGGTTTCGTCGTGAAATCAGTATTTAAACGTACACTATGGAGTTTATCGTGTGGTACCGAACTATCGAAAACATGGAAAGACGTTTATATGTTACTTATATAATTACTGGGTTGGTTTTTTTTTAAATATATTCTTATTTACCATCACAAGAATCAACTTCTTCCTTTTCTCGACCACTGCGTTGTTGAACATTGAGGGGTCAGCAAAGTTTCTGAAAGCCGTCTAAGTTGCTTTTCTTTGTTTATATTCAGTGTTGCTTTAAGCTACAATAATAAACACGGGAAATATTCACTTCTAAGTTCATTTACATACTGTATGAAGATGATAGAATATACTTCAAACATATTGACAGGTTTGATAGAAAAAGACTATCTATAATTGATAGTTGCATATATAACAGATAATAAATAAGGATATTTTTTTTATAAACTGGTTCACTTTTCATCATCGCTAACCGGATATTGTTGGTGATGTACGTACATTTTTACCAGTGTATCGTCAAATGCGATAAAGATAGTGCCAAAAATGTGTCTTATTATGTAACATGTTTCTTTACGTAATTACAATCACGAATGCTTAATGTATAGTATGAGATTGCTCTGACGTGCTGACGACCCTTTTACGACTTGCTAGGGGACTAACATGAAAGCTTTTACATAACACAGACAATTAATGATAATAATAATAGCTGATTGTTAAAACTAAATTGGTTCACTTGGTTCATTAAGTGGTTGAATAACTTAATATGGTTACTCCGCAACACATCAAATATTGTTCTTGTAAGATTTCAAAATAAAAAGTTTATTGCTGAAGATGTAAAGTTACCGTTCTTAACGTAGCAGGTCTATATTCAGTGCAGAACTTTCTTTTGATGAAAGATAACCCTTCTTGTATTTCTGAGGGTTTTGCAGGCTTTCCCATTTCCTTCCTTATTAATGCACTGACTTCAGTCTTCGAGAGCATTTAAAAGCAAATCAAAACCATAATTATCTTGTAATCGTACAAATACATGTATAGAAATTTATACAATTAATCGAACATCAATACATGTGTTGAATTTTTATTCCATCTTTATGTAGTTGTATAGTTGTAGCTACAAACATATTTTATCCAACATTACACTTTACCTCAAATTTTGTAAAGATAGAGCTACAAAAATATTTTTTTTATCATGCATCCGATTTCACCTTGAGATATGCACACGCCTATTGCTACGGATTCTTTAATTTCTTCTATCTTTGCTATCTGCACATCATTTTTTGCGGCCTTGTCCATATGTCCATTAGGCATTTCATTGCCTGCAATCTATGAATTATTTTTTTTTTATTAAAATTACTAGGAAATATAATAGTTAAATTCATATGAAAAAAGGACAGGAAAGCTAGCCCAGAAGTCAATCCTTTTGGACTGACCAGATTATTACCGGTACAAACATTTTGAGAAATCAGTTCATAATTTGTTTAAATTTAGACTTATACTGAGGCTTCAACTCCCTCAGGCAAAATTGATCTTAGCCAGATCATAAATGCTATGTGAAATTTCAAAACATCAGTCATAAAAATATAAAAGTACGAGGTTTGCAAATATAGCTTAACAACATATGCAAGACTTAATTACAGCTAGGAGACAGACATATCTATTAATATGTATAGCATCCCCTAATTAACAATGACAAATAATATTTTGTTTAATCAAATGAGCAACCTTGATCATCCCACAGAAATAATTAAATTTTGAAAAGTAATGTAACCTACCATTTATTTGATCCTGTGATGATCACTTCACATGAAAATTTATCAAATGTAACATTTGAGTGTTAATAAAGTGCTAGCATTCAACTGTTGTGTTCTTTTAAATCATTTAATCATGTTATTTGTTAAAAAGACAACATGCAAATTTCTGAAAAGGAAAAATTGAAATCCATACTTAACATGAAGTTGCACATGCTGTCATGCTAAGTATACCCCAGCTCAGGTTTTTCATGTTAAGAGGTTGATGCATTCCAAATTTCAAACCATCTTTAGTAAACACAAAGTGGCTGCAGCACAGACGGAAAATTGCTTACACAGTACAAACAATATAATCAAGCTCCATGCCAAATATCAAATCATTTTTTCAATACAACTACAGGGTCATTAAACTAAACATTTCATGTTAAAAATGACTATATATATAGACTATTTTATCATAGCTGGAATGAAGTATATACAAGTGACATTTTATTTACAGTAAGAAGTCAAAAGGTGTGTTCATGAAGGAGGTGGTTCTTCTGGCAAGGCCTAATTCAAGTCTACCAAAACAAAGCAGAAAAGAAAAACTCCACCAAAATGGCCATGTTATGGCAGCTATGATATTTGAAAAAGACTGGGAAGAGGAGGAAGTGATGGCATCGTTCTACTCAGCCTTCAGTTTCCTTCCACAAACAGTAAAGTGAGTATACATGTAGATAGTCTCCCATTGTCGGACCTTGTTATTAAGCTATGTTTATAAAGTGGCTGGCATTTATCCTGGCACTTTTGCGAGAAGTATCTGAGTTAGATATAGTCGTCATGAGGTCCATTTTGTCGGGGTTGGGGAAAAAAATTGCTTTGCATCCATGGCAACAACTATGTAAACAGTAGCAGTATTCAATGCACATTCAATTTCTCCCCAAAAGAGGCGTGACTTGCAAATCACACGTGATTTACAAAGTGCAACCTATAAAGTCTTTCCAAAAATAATAACCCTTTCTCTTGAAATAGATTTTATGCAGTCTGCTGATTGTAACTGTGTAGGTAGTACATGCAATAGTTTTTTGTAATCTGACCCCGTTAAACTTGTCCATTCAAGATTTTTCAAAAAATCTCCTCTACCATTCTTAATTTTTTTTCTTCCCGACCGATGTTTTTTTTCTATTTTACAATATAAACATGCACAGTTGGAATTTGCTGAATTTAAACCCAAAAGTAGTTCGTTAATTTGATTATTAAAGGCAACAGTAGTATACCGCTGTTCAAACTCATAAATCCATGGACAAAAAACAAAATCGGGGTAACAAACTAAAACTGAGGGAAACACATTAAATATAAGAGGAGAACAACGACACAACACCACAATGTAACACACACAGAAACGGACCAAGCATCAGACGAAATCCAACGAGAATAACAAATATAACATCAAAACCAAATACGTGAATTTGGGATAGACAAGTACCGTGACACGTTTTATCGCAATGTGAATTTACACTCAAAAGTAAGAGAAAACAAACGACGCAACGATAACATGTAACACACACAGAAACGAACTATAATATAATGATTAAATATTGTACCAAAACATTCTTTACGGGTAAAATATTTCTCGTCCGAGCTTACTTATTGCGAGAGTGTGCTGATTTGACTTGACATCACCTCCTCTCCGTCATTTAAGACCGCTAGAGACTATACTAGAAAACTTAATATCCTCGACACTTTTGCGCCATCTGCGGCGAACTTGAGTTGTACTGTTTGGATCTCGGTGGAGCCATCTATATTTGTAATAGTATCCAATAACCTATCTCATGTCTCAAAAAGATCAAGTTGTGCACCTGGATGGGGACCTGGTGTTTTAAGGATTGAAAATGTGTTATTTATGATTTCCCGACATTGTTTGATTAGATAAGATTTAACCATGTCTTTGTTATGTACTGTAAGTTCAAGATATGCCTCATCCGAGATGCAAAATGAATAATGTTTTTAACCTTTTCTTTTTCATCATTGACCATGTCTGTGTAGTTTGTGTTGTTTGTGTCATTAAGCAGATCATACGTTTTTCCATTTTTGTCGGTGCCTGTTATGTTTGAAAATGTTAATGCCGAAAGATTTTGCAAACCAAAGTGCTTTTGGAACACGTTCTTTTAGAATGGAAACTGTTTTTGGTGCTTGAGTGCTTTTTAAATCTGTAATATTCATTTTTTCATATTCAGACAGACAAATATTTCTCTCGTGAGCCTCTTCAGTAAGTAAACTCACTTTCGCTTGAAGTCTTTGTTTCCATACAAACTCACAATTCTCTTATTTCGTGTGACAAGCATGAGTGGATAGTTGACCATCATGACAGTGGAATTGTGGGTTGTAAACATAGTCCTCTGACTATGGACAGGGACAAGTTTAGGATGACTGACATTGCCCTAAGAAAATTGTTACTGGACAAGAGATTTTTGAACCAAATATCATACTATCTGAATTTTAGGTGAGTAAAGCGATAATCAAATAATGATTGAAGAATATGCACACCCAGTTCAAAATCCAGTTGTTTTGTATATGATCTGAAAATATTTTTTTTCCTCTTTTATGATATGCATATAATTGATCATTAATTTCTATATTTACAATGTAAAAAGTAACATGAATGACAATTTGTCTGGACATTTCTTTGGACAATAAAAATTGTCAATGTCAAGGATTTTAACGGTATTTTTTTTTAGCAAATGATAAAATTTTTACAATTTTACAAATCGATATTTATTTGAGATCTCTGGCAAATCATGTAATTTGCTTGGTTGATTGTTGGTTGCTTAACGTCCAGTGGCAAATATTTCATGCATATTCAGGACGATAACAAGTTCACAATAAATACAATAGGTAGGTCTTGTCATACTATAAAAGAGGCCATTTGGGAAAAATGGTCGGGGAAATTTGGACTGCCACCGTAAAAGGAGGGTAAATTGGTTAGGGACAGAAATTTTGCCTTGCAACAGGCCATCTACGGACCCCTCAAAGAGTTGTTGCAAGAGTTCTTAAAGTGCAAAGAGCGTGGCACTCTCTTTACACGAGACATCGGATTTAACGTTCCCAATCTGACCGGATGTGACTTCGAACTCGATACATCCCGCACAGGCAAACGGACGCCCCTATTCGGCAAGCGTTTTACTGCCGGTCGGAAGAAGACCAAGTGACCATATTTTTTGCCTCATGTATAAGTTTATTATTTTGTCTTAAGATCTTATAGATTCCTGATAGAGAATTTGCTGCTTGAATTTGTGGCATACTTCCCCGTGCAGTTAACCACTATGAGAGTAACTATTGGAAAATGTCAGCATTGCCAAGACTGCAGTGAGATGTTGAGAAGTTGAACGCTGGTATACAGTCTTTAACTGGTGGTTACAGTAGATGTTTTTTTTATTGATTATGCCAAGCTCTTTTAACCCGCTACTCATCTTGGAAGGGACGAAATTCCTGTGATCAAAAAAGGCTCTTTTATTTTGAAGATGACTCTAGAGAACTATTTAGCAGAGCGACTAAAGTGTATGACATTCATAAATGGATCCTTGTCATCTCCTGTACAGGTACCTGATGTAGAATCTTTATCCCCCCAAGATATCCTATGCAGAAGTGTTGAGACTCAGTACCTTCATCTGATACAAGAAACAGACCTTTTGACATTCGTGAACAATGAGGACCCATGATGTTATAGAATAAAAAATTAAATAAATATTGAATTTCTTTTTATGATATTTGAGACTTGAGATGTTACATGAAAAGTAAATATTTACTTCTTTAAAAATTAAATGAAATGCTTCAGCATCCTTTTTTATATAGGTATGTTATATGTATTGCCTTTGTCATTGTTTTACATTGTAATTGATGTTTTTTGTAGGATATATTCTTATCTGAGAAGAGAATACTGGTACTGCTGGAATAGGAGTGAAACTGGATACAGTTAACTATAATATCTCGTCGAGTCTTGAAAAATGTTATATAATTAATAATAAAGGACATGACTGTTTAGGATTACATCTAATATAAATATGTATAAGATTGTCCGATTAAATATACATTTTTATCATATGTTTAGTAGTAAATACAGTAGTTTTGCATATGTGATAAATAGCCTTCTGTTTAATCCATATCGCGCAACTTTGATGCGCACCCTTTATCGCATACCCTTTATCACACCCCTACCCTTTATCGCATACCCTTTATCACACCTCTACCCTTTATCACACCCCTACTTTTTTTTTTTTTTTTTTTTTTACATATTAAAAGTCAGTTTTGGGTTTTTTTTGCCTAAGAAAAATTTCCCTCAAAATAGGTAATTTTTTTGAATGACGTCATTGTTTGGTATGTGACGTCACGAACGTCGAGTTTTCATATTGTATGTGACGTCACGAACGTCAAGTTTTCATATTTTTTGGCACACTAAATGCAACTATGAAAAATACAAAACACACAAATTAATACAATAATAAACAAAATATTTTTAAAACAACAGCACGCAAATTGTAAGGTAACCCAGGTGCTTCGGATAAGTTATTGAGCAGTTCTTTTAAGGCCTTTGAAACAAGACAAAAGTAGAACTGAAGGTAACCCAGTGCTATGGATCAGAAAACAGTTCATATAATATAATACTCTTCTGTTGAAATATATGATAAAGTGTATAATACATGGCAAAATCCGTATCACATGCCGTATCACCCTCGACCAATATCATCCCTCGGGCCTAAAGGCCCTTGGGCTGATATTGATGTCTCGGGATGATACGACATATGATACGGATTTTGCCATGTATTATTCTCTCTATAATACATTATCTGTATAAAGTGGTTGAATCTTGTAATTTATTATATAATATAATTATAAATATAAAAAGAAGAAACCGAGTTAACGTTACATTTAATACAATTGTCTATAAAAAATTATTGAAAAATACAAGTAAGTATATATAACTTGAAAAGGTCTACATTGTTTTCTATATTTGACGACAGTTTGAATAAACATTGACATATTTGAAACGTAAGTGACACGTTAAACTTTATTAAGGATTATCAAATTTATAGGCAAATATAGAAAAAATATTATTTTACCAATGACAGTTCTGTTTTTACTGTCAATATAATTCTCTATAGAATATGGTCGATTTCTATAATTATCGAAAAAGTTACAAAATTTATAGGCAAATGTAGATAAAATATAATGAAACCAATGACAGGTCTGTTTTCCTTGTCAATATAATTCTCTATAGAATATGGTCGATTTCTAAAATTGTCAAAAAAGTTGTAAAATTTATAGGCAAATGTAGAATAAAAATTATTAAACCAATGACAGGTCTGTTTTTACTTTCAATATAATTCTCTATAAAATATGTTCGATTTCTATAATTATCGAAAAAGTTCGAAAATTTATAGGCAAATGTAGAAAAAATATCATGAAACCAATGACAGGTCTGTTTTTACTGTCAATATAATTCTCTATAGAATATGATCGATTTCTAAAATTATCAAAAAAGTTATCCAATTTATAGGCAAATGTAGAAAAAATATTATGAAACCAATGACAGGTCTGTTTTTACTGTCAATATAATTCTCTATAGAATATGGTCGATTTCTAAAATTATCAAAAAAGTTATAAAATTTATAGACAAATGTAGAATAAATATTATTAACCCAATGACAGGTCTGTTTTTGCTGTCAAAATAATTCTCTATAGAGTATGGTCGATTTCTTAAATTATCAAATTTAAAGGCAAATGTAGAAAAAATATTATTTAACCAATGACAGGTCTGTTTTTACTGTCAATATAATTCTCTATAGAATATGGTCGATTTCTATAATTATCGAAAAAGTTACAAAATTTATAGGCAAATGTAGATAAAATATAATGAAACCAATGACAGGTCTGTTTTCCTTGTCAATATAATTCTCTATAGAATATGGTCGATTTCTAAAATTATCAAAAAAGTTATCAAATTTATAGGCAAATGTAGAAAAAATATAATGAAACCAATGACAGGTCTGTTTTTACTGTCAATATAATTCTCTATAGAATATGGTCGATTTCTATAATTATCGAAAAAGTTACAAAATTTATAGGCAAATGTAGATAAAATATAATGAAACCAATGACAGGTCTGTTTTCCTCGTCAATAAAATTACACCATTTTCTCAGTAACATTTTTTCTGTAATTTTTCTACTTTTTGATATTCATTCAGATTTGACCTTTATTGGTAATTTTTAAAACATTCTACTGTAAATTTGACATTATTTTGGATAATTGAAAAGGATGTTACCTTAAATCGGTCATTTCATCAAGATAATTTTCTAATATGTTTTGACAAATGTATTAGAAGTAAAATTGAAACAACTACAGCTTTATTTAAAAATTACACCATTTTCTCAGTATTATTTTTCAGTAGATTTTTCTACTTTTTTAATATTCATTCAGATTTCACCTTTATTGGTAATTGGTAAATCAGCCATATTTTTTATGTCAGGATTCAATGTATATTACACTGGCCAGCAATATTGCAATATAAGAGCAAATTTTTGTTCGCATAAATTTAGGGTGCCAGCATGTCCTCTTTTTACTCAAAATACTGATACGTAACAAAATTTCAGTAGTTTTGATACCTCATGCTGACTTGTACATCAAAATTATTTGACCCCATTGACCAAAACTGACCATATGTGAACTTTAATTTGTAAATCTATATACCCACAAAGTAAATAAGCCATATTTTTTATGACAGGATTCAATGTAAAATACAGTGGACAGCAATATTCCAATATAATAAGAAAAAATTTTTGTTCGAATAAATTTAGGGTGCTAGCATGTCCTCTTTTTACCCAAAATACTGATACGTAACAAAATTATAGTAGTTTTTATACCTCATGCTGACTTGTACAACAAAATTATTAGACCACATTGACCAAAACTGATCATATGTGCACTTTAATTTGTAAATTTTTATACCCGCATAGTAAATAAGCCATATTTTTTATGTCAGGATTCAATGTATATTACAATGGACAGCAATATTGCAATATAATAAGAATTTTTGTTCGCATAAATTTAGGGTGCCAGCATGTCCTCTTTTTACTCGAAATACTGCTAAGTAACAAAATTTCAGTGGTTTTCATACCTGAAGCCTACTTGTACAACAAAATTCTTTGACCGCATTGACCAAAACTGACCATAGTCTACCAATGCCACCACTGTTTGGGAAAAATGAAGACCTTTCTTGGGAGGAATTTTAAGCCATTTTTGGAATTTTCTCTAGGGGAAAAGGCCGAATTTCGGCTGTTATTGGAGGCAAACAATATCACTGCATATGTGAACTTTAAATTGTAAATCTATATACATTCATAGTTAATCAGACATATTTCTAATGTTGGGATTCAATGTATAATTATAATCGACAGCAATATTGCAATATAATAACTACAAAGTTTTGTTCGCATAAATTTAGGATACCAGCATGACCTCCTTTTATTCAAAATATTGATACGTAACAAAATTTCAGTAGTTTGCATACCTCAAGCTGACTTGTACATCAAAATTATTTGACCGCATTGACCAAAACTGACCATATGTGAACTTTAAATTTTAAATATATATACTTGCATAGTTAATCAGCCATATTTTTAATGTTGGGATTCAATGTATAATTATAATCGACAGCTATATTGCAATTTAATAACAACAAAGTTTTGTTCGCATAAATTTAGGATACCAGCATGTCCTCCTTTTATTCAAAATATTGATACTAACAAAATTTCAGTAGTTTTGATACCTCATGCTGACTTTAAAACAAAATTATTTGAACGCATCGACCAAAACTGACCATATGTGAACTTTTAATTGTAAATCTATATACCTTCATAGTTAATCAGCAATGTTTTTAATATCAGGAGTTTTTAGTAGGACCATAAATGTACATGTAATCAATTATATTGGGAAACTATATAAATGCAAAAATATTCCGCATAAAATGAAAGTGTCAGCATTTCATCTCTTTATTCAAAATAACAGTCACTACATATATAGTAGTTCATGATGGTGTGTAAAACAAAACTATTATGCCGCATCATCAAAGTACCAACACTGACATGTCTGAGTACAACTTATAGCTCATCCCGGCTGACCCAGCCGATTGAACTTTTGACGCATGTATACAACAATCACTTTTCCATTGTGGCGTCAGATATTTTGTTTGATGACATCCAAATTTTACGGGAACCTGTGTGACATCCAGCAATGATGGACAAATAGCGACATTAAGGTGTATTCATTTGTAAATACTACCCTAGTTACAATGATATAAAAGGATTTTGCTTATAGTTAAACCTCAAGTGGCAACTATTTCATTAAAGTGCGCATTGAGTATAATTCTGGGACGTCCCATATCTCAATTAATCGACAAAGACAAATCTCTTGACCAATCTGACGAATTTGACGAGATTGTTGATAGTTTTACCACACCGTATGCTTACGGACACTGTACAATTTCTGTTAGAATATGTTGACATGAATATCAATTATATGGTCATTTTTATAAAGGAGTAGGTTCAGTAAGACCCCTTTTTGGCCCCAAAATATAGCAGTTTTACAAAATTGTTAAAATGTAAACCTTTAGTTATTTATTGGACAGTAGAATGCCTCTGCTACATAAATATGGGCTGTTTTTGACAATACAATGCACATATATCCGGTACTAGCACCATTAAGTCATGCTAAATTACTGAAATCCTCATAATTCTAGCATTTTAGTTAAATTTTAGACGGTTTTCGTGTAAAACGAAAGTGGCTGCATTCGTGTTCATCCTTAATATTGAAATGTAAGTTGTATTTTATGATAATACATAACATATATAAAGGTTGAGGATGAACACGGATGCGGCCACTTTCATTTTTACCAAAAACCATCTGAAAAGTGACATTTTTCGGCATATTAGGTAGATTTTTCATATTTGAGCTTGAATCGGATCATTTTTAATGACTAAATCTGTTAAAATCTTTCACATAAACTAATTAATTCAAATAAAATAGACACTTAAGTGTTTAAAAAGTGGTCAAAATCTTTCGTCAGATGAACCTGAAATTTGAGGCCAAAATCGGTCCTTACCGGACCTACTCCTTTTCTGTTTGCAAAACTTTGAATTTTCGAAAAACTAAGGATTTTCTTACCCCAGGAGTAAATTACCTGATGGAACAATAAGCGGCAAATGATTTTGTGAACTAACGGTGACATCTGATTTAGCAGTTTGAGTATTAATAGAACCAGTCAATCCTTCGATTTGCGGATATTTCTTTCTGCTCCTTATAACTTCATGGAACCAATAAAACAGACAGTAATGGTCCTAAGAACCAGTCGTTGGGTTGCACGATTCGTTCACTTCATCTTGTGTTTCCTGTAAGAACAGAAAACTAAATGGTAAACCCTCTTCAGCCCTACATGTACGTTCTTCTGTTGCCTCTGCAACTCTTCCTTCGTGTGAATGGAACATTCCTGATCTCAAACGGTTGCCACATGAAGCTACCTTGATTGCCACATCGACAATTACCACATTTGGCTGGTGTTTAAATGATCGCAGAAGATCTACAAAATCTCTTGGATTTTCGCCACGCAGAATACATTTGGATGTATAAACCAAAATCTCTTGGATTTTCGCCACGCATAATACATTTGGATGTATAAACCACGGAAAGGGGACTTAAACCAATTACCCATCCACCTGAAATGTATTTAAATCAATTACTATTTTTGTATTAAAGATTTAATATGTACACATACATGTAAATATATGTAAAGAATAATGATCACCGATCACATAATTTGTTACTGTCTTCACAGAATGGTGACGTGAAGCTGATCCTATTTATACGTTTTTACATGTGAAGAAATGATAGAAAACACAAACTTTACATTTTAAAAGAGTGTGACACCATCTCTTTCTTAAGCCCACTATGAATATTCTCGTATAATTAGAATTTTGCCACCATCTCTTTCTTCAGGTCACTATGAATATTCTCGTATAATTACCTTTTTGCCACCAATAACTGTCCCCATACATTATATGTATAGACTATTTAGGAGGCTTTGCTAATATATCAAAAGAAATGTGCCCAGAAAACAGATGTGATCTACTTACTGATGCTCTGATCCACTATGAAAGAAAAAAATAGTAGTATGAAATGGGGTCAGTCCCCCACAGGAAGCCACGTCACAGTTAATCCTCCTAACTATGACGTTATATCAGGTCTACAATCTCTTAATCCTCCTAACTGGTACTTAACATCCTGGTTATAATCCTCTTAACTGAAGTAGATTAATCTCTTAATCCTTTTAACTGAAGTGGATTAATCTCCTAATCCTCTTAACTGAAGTGGATTCATCTCTTATTCTTCTTAACTTGTACCTAGCATCCTTGTTAAAATCCGGTGGGGGAAAAATAACGGACCTGTTTTTTAATCCCCCTACCCTCCTACGTATTATCTTGTTAACGTGGCATACACGTTGAGACATGCACGTTTACATCCTAAAGTTTAATCTTGTAAACGTATAATCTAAATGTAAAAAGTTTATAAACTAAGAAAAACGTTTACTATATAGCATACATCATTAGTAATTTCATAAGAACAAACAGTGTGAATCTCCAAAATTTTAATATGTATACACTCTTAAGAGAAAGAAGTTCAAAGTTATAGCTTTTCTTTATTTTTAGTTTGCTATTCTCTTGTAAATTTAATATTTTATCATTATATATATTTTCATAGTTTTCTAAATTTTGTTTGTATATTAGCCTATTATTTTTATCCTTATTTTGGTTAACAATTTCTAAATCATTTTGACTTCTGACATGATTTACATAGGAGTACCAAGAATAAATACCTGCATTATGTAAAGTTTTTGCCAAATTTAGTGTCTCTTTTAGTAAGGGGCTAGTTTCTTCCCTTAATAGCTATAGTCTATCAAGAAAAAGAAGAGTTTGTCTTTTTATAAAGCAATCAATAGGGTAGCTGCCTAATTCAGATCGAGCAGCTATATTACAAGAGCATTTTTTACTCCTAAAGTTAACTTATTAAATTTATTTAGTACTTTATCAGGTGGACTTTCGTCAATGAAATTAAGAGTATCTACCCCTTTATAATTTTTATCTCCTTTAATTGAAGCTTTATAAAAGGATGAGTATGCATCCATATACCATATTTCACTTTTATAAGTTAATATTGGTCTAACGAGTGAGTTAAATAAATGGTTTGACAAATTTACAGGAGTCTGATGAATCGAATTACAATATGTTTTTATAGAATACATTACTTTCATAGATTTTTTGGCTAATTCTTGTGCTGAATGAACAAGTTTCCTTAACGTACCCGCGTAGACAACTCTTCAATTATTGAGTCTAAATAAGTTTTCAATAGGACTAAATCACTTGTGACTGGTAATGTCATAGGCTTGTTTGATCTCAGTGTTGCAAGAGCAACTGCAGATATCATTTGAGTCCAGTCCAAGGAATGAAGCATCAAAAAGTCATCACTTTCTTTTTTCAGCACATCATCAAACATTCTAATTGCATTCCCTCTCTTTATTTCTGCTGTTTTAACTAGATTATGTCCCATATTAAGAGCTAAAGATGGAGTTTCAAAAGCAAAAATCTGCTGCTCGTTCCTATGGTAACCTGCAAGTTTTTGTCATTTCATTGAACTTCATTTTCAATCTTGCCAATTGACGCATCCTTTGTGATACATAGTTTGTTCTTCTTGGTCCCAGATGGCTAACCATGAATTTTCCATATTGTAGTATTAATATATCATTTACAATATTATCAAAAATTTTAATGAAGCAAGTTTTTTTCAAGTTCCTTAGGAACTGCTATTTCTTTTCCCTCTAAATAAGGACTCAATCCTCCTGCCAGGACTAGTTTAGATCTTACAATAAAACTTGCATCCTGTAACTGTGACTATTTTTATTTTTGTTGAATGCACATTTCTTGGTATGTCTCCACAATTCTTTCCTCCCATAAAAACCATAACAATAAAGACATGGCAGGAAATCTACAGAATTTAAGGTTTCTTTACTTGGTCTCCTACAAACTATCAAATTTCCTTGTCCTTCCGCCAGGATTTTCACATTATATTTAAAAGATCCAATAATCTTGATTCTATCAAATAGTTTCCTCCTCTCAATCTTATCTGTTTAAGAACATGCTGAAGCAACCATAGTTTCCTTTGAGTGACAACTTTCAAGATGTTTCTGAATCCTATGGCGAAACACTTTCCCACAAAAATAACATGCCAATAATTTGTTATATTGTCTCTTTCCGTTTAATTTGTGAATTCTCTTGACCCTGACTGAAAATAAAATTAAATAATTATCGATTTAAGACTCTATATTTTTTTAATTAGGATTTAAGCCATCTTTTTTCCAATAATTTAGAGTTATCTTTTTATTAGAATACTAGTAATATATTATCTGATCAAACATGATAAATCTACCTATTTAAAAATTAAAATTTGCAAAACAAAATATCCCATGTATTAAAGCTATACAGTCTCTAAATTTTATTGGGAATCTCACAGAGAACATGTTTATTCTCATAGGCTGGTGCAAAACAATCATCTTTTTGTTCCTAGATGAATCAGATAGTCATCATACATGTATATATTTTTTGATAGGTTACTAAATTATGCCCTTAAGAATTCGGAAATTAATCCTCAACCTACCCAACCTCCTTCATTTGGGAGTCATACAATGAACCATTTTCTCATGGGCTAGTTCAAAAAAATTGTAAATCTGTAATTCTTCTTGTTTTTGCAAGAGTCGATGACAGGGATAAAAACGGTCGCCCAGTCGCCCATGGCGAGCATAATTTCACATGGGCGACGTCACATCACTTTCCAGATCGCCCAGGTGGCGATTGCAATATATTTATTTCATACCTCCAACAGAAAAGTTTGTTCTATCGCTAGAAGTACTAAACTGTTTTTAAATCTTTCAAAACACATTATGGAAAAGCTTTCCGTAGAAAAAAAAACATCATTGGTTTTGTTTTAAACGGAAGTCACATGTTTTCAAACGGGGAACCAGTTAACGAATGAATAGACTAAGTAAAATTGGTACAGCCTAGTCAATCCGGTTGAATTTCATTACATACACGCTTTCTGAAAAATATTGAAGCGAATTTGATATATATTTCAAACATTTCTACTCAAACAGCCAGCTACAAATCAATTTATTTATTCCTAAATATTAATATAACGGTAAGTACGTTTCGTTGTCATGCCCATGTCTGCCAAAGGAGTTGTCCGTTACGAAAGATTTTGACCACTTTTTAAACACTTAAGTGTCTATTTCATTTGAATCAATTAATTTATGTGAAAGATTTTAACTGATTTAGTCATTAAAAACAACCCGATTCAAACTCAAATATGAAAAATCTACCAAATATGCCGGAAAATGTCACTTTTCAGATGATTTTTGTCAAAAATGAAAGTGGCCGCATCCGTGTTCATCCTCAACCTTTATATATGTTATGTATTATCATAAAATACAACTTACATTGCAATATTAAGGATGAACACGAATGCGGCCACTTTCGTTTCACACGAAAACTGTCAAAAATTTAACTAAAATGCTAGAATTGTGAAGATTTCAGTAATTTAGCATGACTTAATGGTGCTACATGTAGTACCCGATATATGTGCATTGTATTGTAAAAAACAGCCCATATTTATGTAGCAGAAGCATTCTACTGTCCAATAAATAACTAAAAGTTTACATTTTAACAATTTTGTAAAACTGCTATATTTTGGGGCCAAAAAGGGGTCTTACTGGACCTACTCCTTTAAAATTACAAACAATTTGTAAACTTCCTGTTTCAAAATGTGGAAATATATAGGAGGAGCTAAGCCTCCACAGAAAAGAAAATAATGAGGGATAAGGCTACGTACTTTGGCAAATTACTCAACTGATTGGGAAAAAGACAGGTCCTGGTTAAAAGACAGTGAGGAGGGAATGATTTGCTTAACATGTCAATAATATTGTGATCCAAAGACAATCATTTTCAGCTCTTGATAAGGAACGACATCAAAAGTTCAATGTAGGATAAAAAAACTTCATTCACATAGTTTTTTTCACTGACCCCCCCCCCCCCCCCCCCCCCTTTCTTAACTTAATTTGGGGAATATTGATTTCCTAATAGGGATATATGTAAAAATCGATTTTAGATATACAAAACTTGCAGAATTTTAATTTGATTTATGTTTTTTTTTATCCTACATCGATCTTTTGATGTCGTCCCTAAATATATTCAACGAAAGAACTGTTTGATGTATATTTGTTTTTTTCCCAAGAAAATAAACTGGGCCACAAACAATTTTGTTGGGCCCCAAGAAATAAAAGGTTAGTAGCCCAGCTGGCTCCTGTAAATAACAGGTTAAGTTTTATCCCTGCATGATATGTCTCGCCTATATGCAACTTTGATAGTTTAATTGATTGATTGACGGTTGGTTGCTTAACGTCCAGTGGCAAATATTTCATGCATATTCAGGACGAGAAGAGTTTACAATAAATACAATAGGTAGGTTGATACAATAAAGGCCATCTGGGATGATGGTCGGGGAAGTTGGGACTGGCACTAAAAAATGAGGATATATTGGATAGGAACAGAAATTTTGCCTTGCAACAGGCCACCTACGTACCCCTCAAAGAGTTGTTTCAAAACAGTAACCTGTAAATTTTGGAAAATTTTTAGTCAATGAACCATGACTGCAAATGTAAGGCCAAATATCTTTATGGAAATGATATATGCAAATGCTAAGACAACTACATACCAAATATAATTGACTTAACTTTTAAACATTATTGGTTTCCCTAACACTCAAGCCATGAACAAATTCCAAAGTCAATAGACCATGACTGGGGGGCTGGGAAAAAAAAATCTCCATGTAAATGAGATTTGCTAACGCGTAATTCTGACACAATTCTAAAATATTCAGTCATTGCGAGATTAAAACGATTCACGATGCACTGAATTTGTGGGTGGTATGGTCTACATGCATTTATACTGTCAAGTTATATAACAACATTTTTGAGATCCAAATTCCGAAATTCTTTTCCATTATCAGACTTTAGAATACGTGGATCTCTACATAACTAAATCTTTATTTATTTCAGTAGCACTTTTAGTTTTACATGCTTGACCAAATGCAAATCTCGAGAAACAATTAACAATGTTACATATCCTTTTTAAGGTGGCATCTTTCTAGGTCAATATGCCATCTTGAATATTGATAGTATTTGGCGTCTAGTTTTTGTTAGTAGATATATAGCACTTTTACATTCTTCACAGTCCACGTAAAGTTCAAATAAAAGCGTCACGTTTTCCCTAACGACTGGGAAAACAAATCTTCGAATAGATTCATAAATACTGATGAGGAGTAGCTCTTTTATACAAATGATTTTCCAAATATTTTCTAACCATTCTATCATTCCACTGTTAATAACAAAACTTGATATTTTTTGGCGGATCCCCATTTTAGTTTTTTTGCAAATAGACATGGTTAGAATAATGACTGGACAAAATGATAAATGCTAAACTTTTTCATTTCTCAAAGGATATATAATATAATTAATATAATATGATTATTAATATGAAATTTGAAATATAATAAGATTTAACCATTTGATATATAGATTAAAGAAAAAAAATCAGATAATTGGGTTTTGAATGTATCGGACAATGCACGAAATTAATTAAGGAAGTAAAAGTTCGTTTGCTACTATTGTTATCTAAAAATTTCCTCGGACGAATCTGATGGCGACTTTGAACGTTTTAGCGAAACAGACATAATTAATGCCGAACAAGGTCTTGGCCGCTGAAGACGAAACAGACATAATTAATGCCGAACAAGGTCTTGGCCGCTGAAGAAAGATTGAGAATTATTTTGAATGAACAAAGGATAGGGGATGATTGTGATAGGAATTTAATTGAGTTCGGTAATGAGGATGAAGGGAAGCAGGAAGTGAATATTGACGAGAGAGGAGATGGTGGTGGTGGATGGCACAATGGATTTAATATTTTTGAAAGGGGTCTTATTTACGCCTCGTGGCATTTCTGGGCCAAGTCGCC
Organism: Mytilus edulis; assembly: GCF_963676685.1. Classification (NCBI taxonomy): domain Eukaryota; kingdom Metazoa; phylum Mollusca; class Bivalvia; order Mytilida; family Mytilidae; genus Mytilus; species Mytilus edulis. The sequence goes on from NC_092354.1 coordinate 37,103,732, forward strand.
TCATGGGTGCTGGATAGGAGGTCATAGATATTTGGTAACTCTATATGGATGATCCTTTTCTTGAGTTTTCAATAAACAAAACAGATCGCTATGCCAACTATTACATTCAGCAAAGGCCAAATAGCAAAATGCCTTTGAGCACCCCAACTTTACCATGTTTATCAAAAATAAAAGAATTTTGTAGTCTTACCTACCAAATGGGAATTAGTCCACAAAGTTGTATTGGTCAACAGATCCAATAATGTCGCCCAAATATTTTCATCTACAATGACATGATGTTGGGCCCCAAGAAATAAAAGGTTAGTAGCCCAGCTGGCTCCTGTAAATAACAGGTTAAGTTTTATCCCTGCATGATATGTCTCGCCTATATGCAACTTTGATAGTTTAATTGATTGATTGACGGTTGGTTGCTTAACGTCCAGTGGCAAATATTTCATGCATATTCAGGACGAGAAGAGTTTACAATAAATACAATAGGTAGGTTGATACAATAAAGGCCATCTGGGATGATGGTCGGGGAAGTTGGGACTGGCACTAAAAAATGAGGATATATTGGATAGGAACAGAAATTTTGCCTTGCAACAGGCCACCTACGTACCCCTCAAAGAGTTGTTTCAAAACAGTAACCTGTAAATTTTGGAAAATTTTTAGTCAATGAACCATGACTGCAAATGTAAGGCCAAATATCTTTATGGAAATGATATATGCAAATGCTAAGACAACTACATACCAAATATAATTGACTTAACTTTTAAACATTATTGGTTTCCCTAACACTCAAGCCATGAACAAATTCCAAAGTCAATAGACCATGACTGGGGGGCTGGGAAAAAAAATCTCCATGTAAATGAGATTTGCTAACGCGTAATTCTGACACAATTCTAAAATATTCAGTCATTGCGAGATTAAAACGATTCACGATGCACTGAATTTGTGGGTGGTATGGTCTACATGCATTTATACTGTCAAGTTATATAACAACATTTTTGAGATCCAAATTCCGAAATTCTTTTCCATTATCAGACTTTAGAATACGTGGATCTCTACATAACTAAATCTTTATTTATTTCAGTAGCACTTTTAGTTTTACATGCTTGACCAAATGCAAATCTCGAGAAACAATTAACAATGTTACATATCCTTTTTAAGGTGGCATCTTTCTAGGTCAATATGCCATCTTGAATATTGATAGTATTTGGCGTCTAGTTTTTGTTAGTAGATATATAGCACTTTTACATTCTTCACAGTCCACGTAAAGTTCAAATAAAAGCGTCACGTTTTCCCTAACGACTGGGAAAACAAATCTTCGAATAGATTCATAAATACTGATGAGGAGTAGCTCTTTTATACAAATGATTTTCCAAATATTTTCTAACCATTCTATCATTCCACTGTTAATAACAAAACTTGATATTTTTTGGCGGATCCCCATTTTAGATTTTTTGCAAATAGACATGGTTAGAATAATGACTGGACAAAATGATAAATGCTAAACTTTTTCATTTCTCAAAGGATATATAATATAATTAATATAATATGATTATTAATATGAAATTTGAAATATAATAAGATTTAACCATTTGATATATAGATTAAAGAAAAAAAATCAGATAATTGGGTTTTGAATGTATCGGACAATGCACGAAATTAATTAAGGAAGTAAAAGTTCGTTTGCTACTATTGTTATCTAAAAATTTCCTCGGACGAATCTGATGGCGACTTTGAACGTTTTAGCGAAACAGACATAATTAATGCCGAACAAGGTCTTGGCCGCTGAAGACGAAACAGACATAATTAATGCCGAACAAGGTCTTGGCCGCTGAAGAAAGATTGAGAATTATTTTGAATGAACAAAGGATAGGGGATGATTGTGATAGGAATTTAATTGAGTTCGGTAATGAGGATGAAGGGAAGCAGGAAGTGAATATTGACGAGAGAGGAGATGGTGGTGGTGGATGGCACAATGGATTTAATATTTTTGAAAGGGGTCTTATTTACGCCTCGTGGCATTTCTGGGCCAAGTCGCCTCATGGGTGCTGGATAGGAGGTCATAGATATTTGGTAACTCTATATGGATGATCCTTTTCTTGAGTTTTCAATAAACAAAACAGATCGCTATGCCAACTATTACATTCAGCAAAGGCCAAATAGCAAAATGCCTTTGAGCACCCCAACTTTACCATGTTTATCAAAAATAAAAGAATTTTGTAGTCTTACCTACCAAATGGGAATTAGTCCACAAAGTTGTATTGGTCAACAGATCCAATAATGTCGCCCAAATATTTTCATCTACAATGACAAAAGAAAGGTACACCCAAATGTTATGGTACCTTAATTTCTCATATCATGTAAATGAACCACGACAAGGTGAACAAAATTATGATCCTTTGTACAAAATTAAACCTGTGGTAAACTATTTATTTAAAGGACCAATTTAGTTTGGAATATCATTAATATATCCCAATCGTCACCATTGACGAGTGCATGGTTTTGTTTAGAAGGTGCAAACATTGCTGGTCAGCTGTATCATGTTTATACCGATAATTTTATATTTCATATCTATAAAAAAAACATTTGTGTAATAATCGGTCTTATCAAAGGAGTAGGTTCAGTAAGACCCCTTTTTGGCCCCAAAATATAGCAGTTTTACAAAATTGTTAAAATGTAAACCTTTAGTTATTTATTGGACAGTAGATTGATTCTGCTACATAAATATGGGCTGTTTTTGACAATACAACGCACATATATCCGGTACTAGCACCATTAAGTCATGCTAAATTACTGAAATCCTCATAATTCTAGCATTTTAGTTAAATTTTAGACGGTTTTCGTGTAAAACAAAAGTGACCGCATTCGTGTTCATCCGTAATATTGAAATGTAAGTTGTATTTTATGATAATACATAACGTATATAAAGTTTGAGGATGAACACGGATGCGGCCACTTTCATTTTTAGCAAAAACCATCTGAAAAATGACATTTTTCGGTATTTTAGGTAGATTTTTCATATTAGAGCTTGAATCGGATCGTTTCAAATGACTAAATCTGTTAAAATCTTTCACATAAACTAACTAATTCAAATAAAATAGACACTTAAGTGTTTAAAAAGTGGTCAAAATCTTTCGCCAGATGAACCTGAAATTTGAGGCCAAAATCGGTCCTTACCGATCGGAAACCGAAAGTAAAAAAAAGGGTCAATAATGAGAGATATAAAGCTTCGAACATGCCATGAACGATGTTTAAATGACCAAAATGATTGATAAGATAAATGAGAAGACTTGGTCATAACGATTTGCCGAATGTTATCTGTTTTAAGTACATTTTCATGTCGACATTTTGTCACCATTGAGCAAAAAAAAGTAACAAAATCACAAACTTTCAAGCAGTAAAGACATTATTTTCCGTTTCAATTTTATTAGATTTGGTAAATATTTAACATAGCAATCTATTCAACTTTTCTTGCAGCTGAGAACAATGCATGAGATCAATATTTTCAGTACTTCTTCACAATATTCATCTGAACTTCTGCCAAGTTTGCCTGGGTTGCTCAAATCTATGGCTTAATTTCCATTGGTTAGCTTATCCAACGGCTAATTATGTTACCCAGAATACCCAACAACCAACACCCAGAAGTCAGTGCTGTGAAAAAATGATGGTATGTTTGGGTTGTAACCCAATTTCTTTTTAATTGAATGTGTAATGTGCAGCCAGCGCCGTATAGTGAAAAGAACTACAGCAGAATTTTAAGAGAACAGGGCTATGTATAGCACAATACACTGACACACAGTAGAAACGAACACATTTTAACAATTGATGGAGATTTTTTTTTGGTTAAATGGCATACAAATTTAGAAGAAAAATAATAAACTTCAAATAATTCAGCAACCTCTTTTAAAAGGACTAAAAGTACAGAATTAGTATATGTCGAAAAGGAACCGGTTAATAGAAATGTGTACCTTAATTTCTAGGTACAATGGTTACTCTCCAGTTTGAAGCACAGTGGTTTCTTTGAACTATTGAAGAAGTCAGTCAAATGTGTGGAGAACAGTCTGAATCCCGGTCGACACAACCCAGTGACACGTCATGCCTCTCCAGAGGAACTATTCGGCATACATGCCTACTTCAAGGAGAGACCCGTTTCCCAATTATCACAACATTACACCATGCAAGAACACCAAAAGGTTTGTCCATTGAAGTTTTCGACAGCCAGTGACAGTTGCAGCTGAAAATGTATATGTGATGTTCAGTATGAATCTGTAAAATTGATTACAGGTTTAGAAGGAACTGCATTATTTTCAAGTTGTCCCAACAAAGTACTTTGCATTCGGTGAAAAATCTAAAAAAAAAATGTTTCCTCAACAGACACCAGCTGAAAGTAAACTTCAAATTTAAGAATGTATTGAATTCCTTTCAAAAACTATCAGCGACGTCAAAGCTCTCCACAAAAAGAAAGAAACATCAATGGTGCTGATGGTACTATATCACAGCAGACGATAGAATCAGTCCAAATGAGGCCCTCTTCAATACTTAGTTTACTTAGTCACTCCAACAACAAACCTTTCATATAAGCCTTATATAAAATCTTGTTTAACAACAGTCGTTAAAAATTTACATTCTTTAAGTCATGTCAAACAAGATCTGCCTTTAAATCTGCAATATTGCCGGGTTTCTGGTTATATTTTCACAGAAAGTGTAAAAAGAATTATTAACTGGTCTTCTCACTTCTGATCTGGGGATCACCCAGAAAGCATGATTTTGCAACATATGTTCTATAGCTTCTTGTGCCTTCAGCAGTTCCAAAATCCTTTAAAAAAAATTGGCCTCGCTGCGCGCGGCGAGAGATGTTTTAACCTCAATGAAAGAAAGTATTTGAAAGCTTCTCTCCCTGTGCAATATGTTATTATACTCATTAGGCAGAATAATTTTCAGGAATACTTGCATAGATCTTCAATCGTATTAAATTCTGTATAAAGTTTATATCTATAATAAAAGTGTCATATCTTAATTATTGAACTTGGATGGGCTAAAATTTGTTACTTGCATTCATATTTATTTAAAACATCATCCTAATTCGCCATCCTTAATAATTATTCAAAATGTTTATTTGGCATGCCATGCTCGATAAAAGTGCGGGCGTGAAAGAAAGCACTCTTCTCGGTTTACGATACACTTACGATGATACACAGGACGTAACTTGCGATCATCAACTTAGTTGTCCTTCACGATGCCTTTGTGAAACACACGTAGCGTGAACTTAGAACCACATGTAAACAGGTCGTAAACGATGATCGCAAGTTGAGAAGGCTTTGTGAAACGGTGATGGGAGAATCGTATTTTCTTTATAGATAGATATGAAGTCTTTATTTGACAGCGAATACTGTGAATTCATTTCTTTCTGGATGTTCCTTTTTTAGCTCACCTGGCCCGAAGGGCCAAATGAGCTTTTCTCATCACTTGGCGTCCGTCGTCTGTCGTCGTCCGTCGTCGTCGTCCGTCGTCGTCCTGCGTCCGGCGTTAACTTTTACAAAAATCTTCTCCTCTGAAACTACTGGGCCAAATTTAACCAAACTTGGCCACAATCATCATTGAGGTATCTAGTTTGAAAATTGTGTCCGGTGACCTTGCCAACCAACCAAGATGGCCGCCATGGCTAAAAATAGAACATAGGGGTAAAATGCAGTTTTTGGCTTATAACTCAAAAACCAAAGCATTTAGAGCAAATCTGACATGGGGTAAAATTGTTTATCAGGTTAAGATCTATCTGCCTTGAAATTTTCAGATGAATCTGACATTCCGTTGTTAGGTTGCTGCCCCTGAATCAGTAATTTTAAGGAAATTTTGCTTTTTTTGGTTATTATCTTGAATATTATTATAGATAGAGAAAAACTGTAAACAGCAATAATGTTCAGCAAAGTAAGATCTACAAATAAGTCAACATGACCAAAATGGTCAGTTGACCACTGTAGGAGTTATTGCCCTTTATAGTCAATTTTTAACCATTTTACGTAAATCTTAGTTATCTTTTAGAAAAATCTTCTCCTCTGAAACTACTGGGCCAAATTAATTGAAACTTGGCCACAATCATCTTTGGGGTATCTAGTATAAAAATTGTGTCCGGTAACTTGGCCAACCAACCAAGATGGCGGCCATGGCTAAAAATAGAACATGGGAGTAAAATGCAGTTTTTGGCTTATAACCCAAAAAACAAAGCATTAAGAGCAAATCTGACAGAGTTGAAATTGTTGATCAGGTCAAGATCTATCTGCCCAGGAATTTTCAGATGAATTGGATCATCGGTTGTTAGGTTGCTGCCCCTAAATTGGTAATTTTGAGGAAATTTTGCTGTTTTTTTGTTATTATCTTGAATATTATTATAGATAGAGATAAACTGTAAACAGCAATAATGTACAGTAAAGTAAGAACTAAAAATGAGTCAACATGACCAAAATAGTCAATTGACCCCCTGAGGAGTTATTGCCCTTCATAGTCATTTTTTAACAATTTTCACAAAATTTGTAGATTTTCACTAACATTTTCCACAGAAACTACTGTTATAGATAGAGATAATTGTAAGCAGCAAAAATGTTTAGTAAAGTAAGATCTTCAAACACATCACCATCACCAAAACACAATTTTGTCATGAATTCATTTGTGTACAATGTTTAATATTAACATAGACCAAGGTGAGCGACACAGGCTCTTTAGAGCCTCTAGTTTGCTTATAACTCTGAAACCAAATCATTTAGAGGAAATCTGACAAGGAGTTAAATTGTTAATCAAGTCAATATATATCTGCCCTGAAATATTCAAATGAATTGGACAACCGGTTGTTGGGTTGCTGCCCTCCAATTGGTAATTTTTAAAGAAATTTTGCTGTTTTTGGTTATTATCTTGAATACTATTATAGATAGCGATTAAACTGTCAACAGCGATAATGTTCATCAAAGTAAGATCTACAAATAAGTCCTTATGACCTAAATGGTCAATTGACCCCTTAAGGAGTTATTGCCCTTTATAGTCAATTTTTAACAATTTTCATTAATTTGGTAAATTTATGTAAATTTTTACCAAATATTTTTCTCTGTTACTAATGGGCAAAGTTCATTATAGATATAATTGTAAGAAGCAAGAATGTTCAGTAAAGTAAGAACTTCAAACACATCACCATCACCAAAGTACAATTTTGTCATGAATCCATTTGTGACTCCTTTGTTTAATATGCACATAGACCAAGGTGAGCGACACAGGCTCTTTAGAGCCTCTAGTTTCAGATCTTTATTCATTTTGGTCCAGTCTTTTAAAATGTAACGGTTTGTTTCTGCTCATATAATTTGTTTGGTAAACATAATTATAAATATATTCATTTATTTATTAAGATTGGGGTATTTGGTCTGGATTATAAGTCAAGTACTAGTATCCTATGTGTAAGATGGTAGGATTAAACATAATCATTGTGAGAGTAGAATACAGTGGTCTGACACCACAATTGGCATGTCAATTCTGCCCGCATTCATCTGCAAACTGTAAACACATAAAATAAATATTAGATAAATAATCCTCCTCTGACATTCCAGTCAATGTTAAATAGACTTTTAACCATGAAATGAAATGGAGATCAAGATATGTGCCACAAAGCATCTCCAATGGTAAAATTCCATTTGATTGTCCATCTGAAGAGCAGAAAAGGAAAATTTATTTCTCATATCATAAATCATGCAACAAAATAAATATTATAGTTTTCGACAAAGTAAACAGCTGCTTTTAAAAAAGATTAAATGATAGTTAAAATACTACTGTGTTTTATAATTAATACAAATAATGATGGACAAAATAAGGTGATTGATCTTTATCACAAGACTGCTATTTTCAGTATATTTTTTCTTTATTCTAAAATTTTCATTGAAGAGAACTTGTTTTTTTTTTATGTGAACTTATTAAAACAGGGACAACATTAAGGAGTGGTTGTACTTAGTCTGTTAGTTCAGAAGTTAGTATATGTATATATAATAAAAACATATTGTTAAGATGTTTACCTCTTGGGATATCCCCAGTTACAATATTGTAAGCTGAAGGCCCCCTCTTAGTTGCTGTTTTCTTTTTAGAGTAATCTATAGTACCCACAGATCTTTCTCTAGCATTTTTATTTCCAATCCACATCTATAGGTTAAAATTGAATAAATGGCCCAAATGCTAACAGTTTTTTCAAAATGTAATTTTAACGTGCCAATTTGAATTTATTTTGAAATAAATTATAATGTACCAAGGAACTCTTTTATTTCTACTATATATATATATGGTAAATTTAAAAAATGATTTAATACAGGTGTATTTTTGATAATTTCTGGATAATTTTTCGGTTGACTTCATTAAATTTGGTCATTAAAATGTTCACCAATAAACTGTGACTTCACTTCAAAAGGTTTTATGGTCATCGCCATTCACTGATCTAAAGTTACTGAGTGTATGCTTCTCATGACAGAGAATCTTAATTTCTCCTTATCTTGACCTTTCTTGCAAGAGGCAGAAATTTCTTTCCAAAACATTAGCAGAAGCCTGTTGTTCAGTAGATGTCATTTATTGGTGTGGTTCATAGGTGTTTCTTGTTTTCAATATAGATAAGACTGTTGGTTTTCGTGTTTGAATTATTTTACACTGGACATTTTTGGGTTCTTTCTAGCTTGCTGTTCGATGTGAGCCAAGGCTCCATGTTGAAGGTCGTACACTGACCTATAGTTACTTTAAATACATTGTGACTTGGATGGAGAGTTGTCTCACTGGCACTCATACCACATCTGTTTATTTATAATGATCACCTGATTCACCACTTGTTTTAAAGGGTCTGTGTTTACCTTGACTCTATCAATTGAACAATCCAATTTCTCCGCCATTCCTTTAATTTTTGGAATGCACAGTTTACCGGTGGATCGGATACCATTTTCCCACTCCAGTGTTAGAGTATTTTGCTCCTCTGGAGAGAAATCCACTCTTCTTTTCTGCTGCTCAAAGAAAATTACATTATGTCTAATGATTGATAATTTAGTCTTAGATGCATGATTTTTTTATTAGTTGTTATTAGCTTCGAACTAGCTGTCAGTAACAGCAAGTACTCTCAGATCTATACCAATAGTCTTTTTGTCGTTAGGATGTATATGCGCTGAGCCACTCTGTTTTTGTAAGATGTATTTGTATCGATCTGATGAGTAAAGCCCTTTTCAACCGATTTTTATAGATTGTTCCTATGTTATACCACTGTCCCGGGTAAGGGGAGGGTAGGGATCCCGCTAACATGTTTAACACCGCCACATTATGTATGTATGTGCCTGTCCCAAGTCAGGAGCCTGTAATTCAGTGGTTGTTGTTTGTTGCTTTGTTATATATTTGTTTTTCATTCATTTGTTTGTACATTAATAAGGCCGTTAGTTTTCTCGTTTGAATTATTTTACATTTGTCATTTCGGGCCTTTTATAGCGCACTATGCGGTATGGACTTTGCTCATTGTAGAAGGCCGTACGGTGACCTAATGTTGTTAATTTCTGTGTCATTAGGTCTCTTGTGAAGAGTTGTCTCATTGGCAATTACACCAAATCTTCTTTTTTATATTGTACTATAATTCATCATGCGGAACTCACATACCAAAAATTAGCCCAATAATATCTAAAGAGGTTTTGAAAAATACTCTGTACAATTGTTTGGTGTGGAATGACAGAGTGAGGGACAAGGGTAACACTATATTTTATGGCCTGACCACTTAACGCTTTGGCCGCGAAGTTAATGTGCACAAATGTAACGTTATATGCAGCATTAATTTTACAACTTTGCAAAAGACATTGAAAACATTTTCGCGTGAACGTTCACTCCTTCACTGTGACGTCATTTAACGTTGTTTTATAACACAAAGTTCAAAAACAGTCCGGAGACAAACAAATTTGACTACATTTATCATTTATATTAAGAAAATATGTTAAATTTATGTATGGACACATATGTCCTTCCCGTGGCGTGCAGACAATGGACACATATGTCCTTCCCGCAGCCAAAGGGTTAACGAAAAAAGTAGCAGAATTAATGGAGAAAAAAAATAATAATCAAAAGAATATCAAATGGTTTTCCACAGAAAGGTGGAACGACCAAATTACAAATACCATCAAAACTAACTCAATATTCTAATTACGGGGGGGGGGGGGGGGGGGGGGCAAGGGGTCCAATAACAGTTAACAAAAAATACATTCTCACAATAACAGATAACTAATAAAAAGGTAAAAATCCTATAACACTATTAACAGGTCTCGAACGAACGGACCCGATACCGTGAAATAAAAATTAAAACTACATATCTTTCTTTATTAACCAGTTAGTATAATTATAAGCTTAACTGTCCTATCATTATAATAGGTGTCAATACATTATTTTACCCAAAATAGTCACCCCGGTCCATTATGACTTTTACCCGGTCCATTATGACTCATATCCGGTCCATTATTGATTTGTTGCCAGTCCTTTATGAGCACGTGCAATAATGTTGAAAAACCAAAAAAAAATGGCTGACATCAGTGTCCGCTTCGATTTCAATTTTATGTTTTGAAAAGATCTGTGCAACTTTTCTGTGGAATTACCTACAAGTCCAGGACTGCGTAACTTCTTTTAGCAACATTTTGCGTGCTATATTTAGAACCGGAACTCTATAGACGCAGACGACAGTACAGTATGGCAGGCCTTGTTCCTGCAAAAATATCGGACAGATACGCCAAGAATGGCGAAGACATGCTTGATGTTTTGTCTCATGACATAATGAGGTACGAAATGCTTGCAGAGAAGGAGACGTTCGACGCTCTTACCTCCGTCCTGCAAGGGAAACAATCCCATGACAATGTCGAGCTACATGAAATCGAAGTAAACCGCTTGAACAATGACAACAACAACAATGACGAAGGTGATCCGACGGAAACACACGAGCAGCGTGACACAGGAAGCAGTGGATTTAGATCAGTTTCCAATGAGGACACAGACGAATTTCTCAGGAAAAATGTAAATAAAAACACGGACTACAAAACAAGATCAGATGTTAAAACTTTCTACACCTGGGCACAGCAAGTAGGAGAGTTTAGAGAGCTGCAGATGATTCCGTTTAAGGAACTAGATGCTATTTTAGCCCGGTTTTACTTAGGTTAGTTTAAAAGTTTTTTACTTCAACTTAAAGACTCCTAAAAATATGTTATTATGGTAATGATTTTTGATAAAATAGATTTGTACATGCTTTAATCCATTCAGTATTCTAACTGGCGCTGTTATTAATGGTGGAGTCATAAATCTAAACATATTTTCTGGGAAGAGGAAACGGGATGACTTTTCCAGCTCTCAAGAGTCTTAATAATTATCAGACAAGTTCCTAATTTAATCTGTATTTGTTGTCCTTGTTGAAAAATTTTGTTATCAGTAAATAATTAAGAAAATATACAATTCCATTTTTATTGCCTCAGAACTGGTTAATAAAAGTATTAAGAAATGGGTAATTTAATAATGGACTGGTTATATATCCTCGGTCCGTAATAACGGCCCGCGGATTACTGTAATGGCCCTCGGCGTTGCCTCGGGCCATTACAGCAATCCTTGGGCCGTTATTACAGACCTTGGATATATAACCAGTCCATTATAAAATTACCCATTTATTAATACTATAATAATAACTGAGTAGGATCTGTCTAATAACCAGGCATATTATTTGAAAACTATTTGTTGAACTGGTCTACAGAACTGCTGCGGAGGCGCTCTGTTCGTACTGTTCAGACATATAAAAAACAGCTGATTACACTCGAGGCAATCGAATGAGGGGGGATTACACGAATTTATGTATGTGCTGGTAGATTCTGCCGATAGCCGGAGCACCTCTTGAGATCTAAGGGTGCAGTTGAATCCGTGTACATTACTGTGCATGTCATAGGTCCACAATGATGTTATATGCTGAATAATAAAAAAAAAAGGCCCGGTACTAGGGTAAAAAAAAAACACTTGCAGTAAGACTTTTGATTCAAGTATGTAAATTTTCCTGGTGGCGGTAGATGCTAAGTGATGGATCTAGGCGGAGGTTGGATCTGGAGTAAGAACCCTTTTTGAAAAAAAAACAACAGTACTGAACACATCCCCCTGTACATTTTTTATCTGTTGGAACGCCATACATTATTGTGGGGTACGTAAAGTCGTTTGAAATTTGAATTTGGTAGCAAGAGGGTAAATACAAGTGGTACAAAATGGACCCGCATCATCTGTACATAACGCGAAGCATTTTTGTTGATATACATTTTAATAAATTTGTGTTTTTTTCAGTGGCATTTGAACGCGTCTGGATGCATCTACTCGGCATGCCGTACAAATATTTTGTGTTTGAAACACACCACGTGCATTCGATGATAAGTTTCGGTAGAGAAGGTTTTTTTGTTGCATTTTTTCAGAGCAGCACAGTATATATAGATGTACCTACCCGAGAATCATTCTTGATGTCCATTTTTTTGTTAATAAATATTCTTCTTCCTTTTTTAAAATAACCTTTATAAATAACCAACTTTTGAGAATTTTCGAAAACAGGAAAACGTTAAATTACGTCATAGGTTCCAAGGTCGGCATAGATTCAAAGTGCAATAAAGGAACAGACCTTGTTAGCGCAATTACAATAATTTGTTAGACCGGACGGTCTTTTTTATTACCCATAATAAGACTAAGAACTATCCATTAACCTTCCTATTATATTTTCAATTAGACCTTGTTTACGTTACTACAATAAATTGTTAGACCGCATGGTCTCACGGTCTTAATTTGTTACTTATACTATGGGACTAATAATGCTAACAAATTTCTTATATTATAAGCTAAAAAGTAAAGGATTGGGTGAAGGAGCAGTATCATACTACATCATTACATACCGATCTAAAGGAAAACCTATTCAGAAACCTGTAATGAAGATAAATAAGCTGATACTGACCCTTTATCCGTTAATGAAAAAAGACAATTAAACATTGTAAAATTTAAAAGACGCTCCTGTTATACATTTTTTATTTTATTCAAAATCTTCATCTGATGATGCAAGTTGCACAAAGTTATCTTTCGTGTACAGATTCCTTTTCCTTCTGCTTCTTGTGGTGTTTTCGGGCTTTTCTAATAGGCTCAAACCCATCTGGACAGGCCAAACGTCTTCTGTTCCTTGTTTGCGGCAATGAAGTCGATTTTCTCTTTGTCGTTTTGTTGTGTGTGCTAGGTCCAGGTCCTGTCGATCCATAATTGTTTCTCTATAGGCGTTACTACTGCCTGAATCACTATTTTGTAAAATGAAAGCATTACTATAACCTACATACACTGTATGCCAATGCTGAAATGCTGCATCTTTCTGATTAGTATCAGAAGCAGCAGTTTCAACACTACCAGTGCAACTATGAAAACAATGGATGTAAGGAGTTGCTCTGGATAAACATATCAACCAAGTGAAAAATAATGACTAGCTTTGATTTTTTTTGTTCAATATTATATTCTGTCCTGTCCATATATTAGGCGTCAACATGTGATGTATTTTCTAAATTTTGTATATTTTGTAAACAGTTAATTTATAAAATATACCAATATCAATGATAATTCATGTCAGCACTCAAACTGAGGCATTATATTATTATTTTCTTCAGAATTAGAGACATGTATGGTTTTTGCAGACAAATATGAAGCAAAAATTATAAGAACACCTGTGTAATATAGGTTATTTTAATTGTTGAAGTCACTTCAGTTATCCCCTTCATTCTGCTGTTCAACATGCCGCGATGGTTTCTTTCTTTATCTGCTTTTGGTTTCAGCCTCATTTAAAGACTTAACATTTGAAGTCTCTTCTGCCCATTTAACAGCTGAATCAGTACAGTTTTGGAATTCTAAAAGAAAGGAAAAAGTTATCATACATGATACATTTGTAGTAAGATTTAACAATAAAACACCTATAAATGTCAAATTTAAATATCAAACTAGTCTTAACTGAGGCATTGCATTATCAGTTTCTTCAGAATCAGAAATGCTTTGTTTTAGAAGACGAATTAATTACAGAGGAACTATGTTTGCAGCAAGCTAATAAAGGAGACATTCCTTTTCTTTACAAAATGCCTGACCAACCACATATGTCGTTCATGGAAAACTAATTAGATAAATATTATGGGTTTATTTATTGTTTACGACATTATGTTGTAATGGTCCCTGTGTCAGAACGTTGTGTAATATTAAAGATATGACATACAAGTCAACGTAAGCGGCGTTTTGTTTACAAAGTTGTCAAGCAGGACATGCTTGATAAGATGACAAAATTAATAGTTCCTGTAACAAGCAAGTTTGGGACTAACGCATAATTTGTACACCTGCGTTATTTAGGTTTTTCTTCATTGTTTAATATAAAAAAGAAGATAAGGTATGATTGCCAATGAGACAACTATCCACAAAAGACCAAAATGACACAAACATTAACAACTATAGATTACCGTGCGGCCTTCAACATTGAGCAAAGCCCATACCGCATAGTCAGCTATAAAAGGCCCCGATTAGACAATGTAGAACAATTCAAACGAGAAAACTAACGGCCTCATTTATGTAAAAAATGAACGAAAACCAAACATGTAACACATAAACAAACGACAACCACTGAATAACAGGCTCCTGACAGGCTGTGCTTTCTGAAAATGAAAGAATAAATGATAAATTTCATTTTTTTTACCTTGTGTGATATAGTTTTGCGGTCGTATAAAAAGTCTGAAAGTGGAATAATTTACATGTATGATAAGTCCCTCCATCTAAATGATACATCTTCCATAATTGATCAAATCATCATACAATTTGATTCCTAGTCTTGTCATACAAAGTAAACATGCCTTTTACATAAACAGAGTTGGAAATATTGTTGAGGAACAGGCTCCAAAACTCTCTTCTCATACCCCCTTAATCTTAAAATTTAAAGAAAATTAGTCTCTACATACTGTAAACGACAAATTTATTTTAATTTACCTGTGTCTGTGTAAAAGGTACTGTCTCACTGAGTGTGTCTTAGGTACTGTGTGTGTATTAGGTTCTGTCACTGTAACAGGTAATGTTTGTATCATAGGTACTGTCACTGTAAAATATTATGTCTGTGTCATAGGTACTGTCACTGTGTGTGTCTTAGGTACTGTCGCTGTAAAAGGCAATGTCTCTGTCTGTGTCATAGGTACTGTCACTGTGTGTGTCTTATGTGCTGTCACTGTAAAAAGGTAATGTATCTGTCTGTGTCATAGGTAATGTATCTGTCTGTGTCATAGGTAATGTATCTGTCTGTGACATAGGTACTGTCACTGTGTGTGTCTTAGGTACTGTCTGTGTCACTGTGTGTTTCCTAGGTAATATCTCTGTATGTGTCATCGGAACAGTAAGAGTGTGTCAAAGGTGATGTCAACAGTATCTGAAAGGTCTTATCAGTTCGTCTGTAACAGGTTTCGTCAGTTCGTTTGTCAATGGTGTAGCATTTGATTGAAAAATAATGTCCTTTAATATATCTGCTGTGCTTTCTGAAAATGAAAGAATTCATGATATATTACATTTTTTACCTTGTGTGATATAGTTCTGCGGTCGTATAAAAAGTCTGCAAGTGGAATAATTTAAATGTATGATAATTCCCTCCATCTAAATAATACATCTTCCATAATTGATCAAATCATCATAATATTTAATTCCTAGTCTTGTCATACATAGTAAACATGCCTTTTACATAAACAGAGTTGGAAATATTATGGAGGAACAGGCTCCAAAACTCTCTTCTCATACCTCCTAAATCTACACCATCTTCTCCTGAAGCTTATTTTCAAGGGGTTGTGCATTTCATCCTGTGATACCTGTATCAGCTCCAGGGTAACAGATACAACAAATCTTCTCCGTACTTCCATCAAAGGGATCCTTAATGTCAGGCTTAATAAAATTATGACTATGTTCTTTAAGAGCATTCGGTAAAGCATCTATTGACGGACTCCCACTACACGATTAATAAAAAGTCAAGAACTTTTATCACACTATAAACACATTTGAGACAGAAATATTACTCATTTACTTTTATTATTACTAGTATCATACATTTAAGCTCACACTATTAGAATATTCATAAAAATATTATATGTTGCAAAACATTTCAAATCATTGTGATTCTAAATAAATGATTGCAGATAATTAATTTAAAACCATTTTCTCTTTCTTAAACAATTATGAATAATCTTCATACCCCACATTGTCACTGGAAAAATAATATCTCACAAGATAAAAGGTTTGGAACTCTCCAAAAGTCAACAAATATTCTTTAAAGGGCTATGCACATCTCCATTGTATGTCCCCACTATCTATCAAGTTTAACAATTTTGTTGTGCATTTTCATATTGTCAAGTGACGCAATGAATCTCTGAGTTGATCCTTCACAATTTTTCATTGCCCAGTTTGTATGGGTCTTTACCCCTGCCACTTTATCTGCCAACTCGACTATGCCAACGCACATTGGCAGTCTTTGATTCTAAGTCATCATACAACTTCTTTGTTCCATAAAGTTCTTGTTTGTGTCAGCATCTTTCAAGTCTATTTGTTACATGTTGGTAACGGAGTACTTTGTGAGTTGTTTGACCGAGGGCAGTGATATCCGAATTGAAGCTATTCTTACGACATGCCTGTCGGGAATCTGTCATTATATCTACAGAATATCTACAGTCGGCACCAGAAGCGACGAAGCAGCGCATCTATTTTGGGTTGGCAAATATCCACTTTTTGATATGGGACGAGCTCTGACGGTCCAATTCCCCAGCTTGTCTGGCAAGACAGCCGTTGAACGTCAAGTAATCTCGGACTAGATTCAGATCATAAATAATAAACACATCTTGCATCTAATTTGATAAGATTAAACTGAATTTAAGTCCGATTTGATGGGTATTAGTGTGCGTACACTTTCAAATTATTTTTCTCCGATTTTCTGATCGCCTTGAAAAAGAGACTTTTTAAGAACGTAAATTAAAACTAACGGAAAATCGTAACGTAGCTTCTTTATCATTGTATGTAACATATTATCTACAGACCTAAATTCAATCAGCGTACGGGAAGCTCGTGTCAATCCTGTTACCGCTACTTATATCAGCCGTTAAATTGTTCTCCCTAAGAATATTGAATCAGTCAGTGTTGATTTCAAAAGTGCAAAGTAATCTTTACATTTAAAACGCCACGTTTCTTGAACGACAGTGTAGAGAAAAGACAGTCCAAAACATTTAGTGAAAAAAATAGAGTGTACTTTTTTCATGTCTATGCTGTTACTTAAAATTTTGATGTAAAATATGAAATATCTAAGACGATGAATTCCATTTTTTCTTTACCTGTAAAATGAATGAATATAAAAGACAAATCTTTCTAAAATATTATATACAAAAATATGTAAATTTTAATACGCTTAATTTTACTGATGAACTCGTGATTATACGAAATTCATCAACATCAAATGTTGTAAAAGCATTTGTTACTTTTATTAAAGAGTCATTAGAACTGAGGAAAGGAGAACAGTAAAATAAAATTGAGAATGGAAATGGGGAAGTAACTGTTTGTATCATATCTCTTATAATATTGTCGAGTTTTCAATATGTCAGATGGCCTCTATTGTATCAACCTACCTATTGTATGTATTGTGAACTTGTTCTCGTCCTGAATATGCACGACAGCTTTGCCACTGGATGTTTAGCAACCAACAATCAATCAATCAATCAATCAATGAAAATGTGAAATTTATTGTCAACATCAAGCATTCTCTATCTTCCATCTGATAAAACAAATCGTAATATTTCTGTATAACCTCCTTAAATATATCGTGCCAGATCCTTTCAATCCTTTGATTATTAACAGATATACCAATGGCTGCGTCTGTCCTGAATATTTATCAAGTTCTTTAATAGGGCGATCATAACATTCCCTTACTGCTAGAAAATTTGTCAGAAAAACTTGCATTTACTGTTTACAAAATTTTGAATTTTTTGAAATACTAAGGCTTTTCTACCTCAGACACAAGGGTGACTGGGGTATAGAAATATGGTCACTTGGTCTTCTCCCGACCTGCAGTTTAACGCTTGCCGAAGTGGGGCATCCGTTTGGTTGTGCCGGATGTATCAAGTTCGCAGTCACGTCCGGTCAGATTGGGGACGTTAAATCCGATGCCTCATGTAACGAGAGTGCCACGCTCTTTGCACGCTAAGAACCCTTGCAACAACTCTTTGAGGTGCCCGTAGGTGACCAGTTGCAAGGCAAAATGTCTGTCCCTATCAAAGATACTCTCATTTCCCAGTGGCAGTCAAAATTTCCCCGACCATCATCCCAGATGGCCTCTATCATATCAACCTACCTATTATATTTATTTGTGAACTTGATCTCGTTCTGAATATGCATGACATATTTGCCACTGGACGTTAAGCAACCAACAATCAATCATTTAAAACCTAAGCTATATTTGGCAACACTTTTAGAAATTGTGGATCTCAATGCTCTTCAACTTCGTACTATATTTGGCTTTTTATGCCCCACCTACGATAGAAAAGGGGCATTATGTTTTCTGGTCTCTGGCTCCGTTCGTTCGTCTGTGCGTCCGTTCGCTTCATGTTAAAGTTACTGGTCAAGGTAGTTTTTGAAGAAGTTGAAGTCCAATCAACTTGAAACTTAGTACACATGTTCCCTATGATATGACTTTTCTAATTTTAATGCCATATTATAGTTTTGACCCCAATTTCTACGGTCCACTGAACATTGAAAATGATAGTGCGATTGGAGCATCCGTGTACTATGGACACATTCTTGTTTAAAACTATTTATGAATTCGAGGGTCACTGATCAGTCTTTTAGACGAAACGCGCGTCTGGCGTATATATAAAATTTTAAGAGTCCTGGTATCTATGATGAGTTTATCTTTATTATCAAAACGATTGTAGGACTGAAAGTGTCAAAAGAGTTTCGAATTTTGGCAAAATAAAATCACAGTTTCATTTGTAAATGAAATAAGAAAAAAATCATTATTAATTACGTGTTAATTACACTCTTAAAAGAAACTACTGTAGTAAAAAGCTTTTGTCTTGTTTTTCAGACAGAAGGCATACATTTCAGATTTTTTATATTATTATTTTGTTCTAAATACAATCATATGTTTCAAAATTAATAAACTTATTTTAGCTTGTTAGATAATAATATGATGTATTTTATTCATGTGGAAATGTGTTGACATGCATATAGTATGCGGTTAGTGTCTCATTTTAATTCTAATTGATAATTTTTTTTGTATTTTTAATTGCAAAAACATGATGTAGTGTCTGCAACACAGTTACACAGTTCCAGTTAAGATGCTATCTGTCCAGTACTATCAACTCTAGTCTTTACTACGACCAGTTACAACACTTACACGAAACGCCCAACAAAATTCATAGTTCACGGAGATCGATTGAATACGAATAAAAATCTTGAATGAAAAGCTAAAAGAGGAAGAGTTACAGGTAGCATGCAGTCATCAAACTTGTGCAGGGCTTAGCAGTGATTGGTTTTGTGATGAGTATAGTTTATTTAACTTGATGTTTATACATATTTTTTATATTAAAGTAAGAGTAAATTTACTTGTTTTCTTCTTTCTTAAATTTACGTTGCTATTAAATTTGCCTGTTCGGTGTCTTCTGGGATTTTTTTTTACTATGTATAGATTTAGATAGATTTAAAAGATTAACGAATAGTGCAATAGCTTGATCTTGTTTTTAGCAACAAGGTAATATTCTAGGACGTTACAAGTCTTGCATAATGCATGTAATTTTAAAACGCTGCAATAAAACAGACTAAAGAATTAAGAGTTATTTTCTCAGATGTCGTGAACCTTGCTTAAATAAAAATATTAAGTGGAAAATGGCATTATGAAATATGAGTTTACTGCCGGTTTTCAACATATCATAGTTACGTATTAAAAAGGATATTTTTTTAATAATTAGGTCTTATACTATCAAATTGACAGACTTAACACTAAATGTTAATAAACATGATAATGTATAAGTAGATGATAATAAAATACAAGGCTACTCACGAGAATAATCAGTCACAATAAATTTACTTTTCAAATGCAGTCGGGCAATCTCAAAAGTGACTGAAGATTTTATTAAGTGTTAAAAAGTTGGATTCATCAGCATGTCAACTGACAAATACTAGTTTTGATAACCGCTTCGTTAAAGTCATGCACAGTATTGATTTATTGAACTGTACCGTTTTTATCTTTCAATTCGATCTTGCCGTTGAAAGTCCAACATTGTGTAGCGTCTCCTGTGCTTGTACTGGCTACACCAATGACTTCTTTTGCAGTATCAAGGGTTGACTCAAATTATAATTGATAACTTGAAGTTTAGTCTAAGAACTCAACTCGTTCAGCCAATAGGGTTTTTCTAATTGTTTCCTCTTTTTGGTCCTATGTTTTTTTTAGTTCAATGTAGATGTTTTTATCAAGAACATCCGGTCTACAGGTAAATTTGGCTTTTGAACCAATTATTAAACTTTGTTGGCTATTGCATACATTTCTTTTGTTTAATAAGATAAAATGAACAATTTTGTACCATTAAATCAACCTGTCTACCATTTTAAATATGTTATATATATACGTGCCATCAACGAGATCAGCTGAAATTCATATAAGGGCCAAAACATATAAAGGGAACGATTGAAAGTCAATGCTTGAGTAAAATATACATTCAAAGAATATGGGAAAATGCTTGAATAGGATGCATAACACATTTGTGCATATAGTTATCGAATCATTTACCTGCACTGATACAAGAATGGCGTAAAAATTCGTCCATATTGCTGTAAAGAAATTTGCAAGATTCACACTGCAACTGCACGCTTTCTGTTTCGGCCATGGTGAATGAAGTTGTCACGTGGTCTCTTCGCTTGCTACCTGGGTCTCGAAATGGAGAAGCGATAGCTCTACAGTAGACCAGCTGTTCCCAAACGAACTATCGTGGAGCGATCCAGTAGCGATCCTGCAGACCAAACAAGTACGCCCCAGGAGTAAATTTTGTATATACGCCAGACGCGCGTTTCGTCTACAAAAGACGACTATGTGCATGCAATGTTTCACTTAGCTCTTCATCTTAAATTGGTGCAACAACAGATTATAAATCTTCCATCATTTCTATCCTTTGCTTGTTATGAACACCATCCCTTATATTTAACAGTGCAAATATTGAAAAGTTAGAGTTGATCTGAGATGTTAAGCATTCTTTCCGAGGAAACCTCCTTTCATCTTCATCTTAAATTGGTGCAACAACAGATTATAAATCTTCCATCATTTCTATCCTTTGCTTGTCGGAGTTCCTTCAGACACTTGTCAAAAACAAGAAGATCAAAGAAGCCAGGTTATTTAATTTCACTCTCAGATATATTGATGATGTTCTTTCCATTAACAATCCGAACTTTTCTGATTGGATTCCATTAATATACCCACCAGAACTAGAAATTAAAGAGACCACAGACACGGCTTCCTCTGTCTCATTTTTAGACTTATACCTCGAATTTGACATACATAGTCATCTCAGTACCAGAATCTATGACAAACGAGACGATTTTAATTTTGAAATTATCAATTTCCCCCACCTTAGTAGTAATATACCAACTTCACCTGCATATGGAATATACATTTCCCAACTTATTAGGTATTCAAGAGCTTGCAGCTCCTATTCAGACTTTGTAAAACGTCACCAGTGTCTGAGCAGAAAATTGATGAACCAGGGGTATGTCAAAGAACGTCTCGTCGTTTTTCTAAAAAAGTTCATCGGAAGATACCCAGAACTTGTTGATAAATATTCCGTATCAACTTCACAAATAATACAAGATGGTATTGAAGTTATTTGAGTTTTCATCGGCACGCGCCGTTTTTATGAAATATGTCAGGCATGACCGATGATTATATTGAATACCAATTATCATGTTGATTAGGTCGTTTGATCTTTAATAATTAGAAGTGATTAGTGATGGATCTAACCTCATACATGTAAGCTTGGCAAACAAACAAAACCAAGATGTCTTTTGAAAAATACAGAACAAAGAAGATATATTGTTTTGGAAAAAAATGTTAAATAAACTTTTAGTTTTGTTTGTAATAATTGAAGCCAGTTGAGAAATATGAGAAATCTACATAAAGTTGGGAAATTTTCATTCAAATCATCTCATTTGAAAACGTTCAAAAATATAGATAACATTTATTGCAAAATGTGGCGTCCTTGGGGATCAAAACCCCGTTTCAACTACGAGGAGTGTTTCCAGAGATTGAGCAAGGTATATTAACTTAATAGATAAAAATATCGTAAACATTTTCTTTGTAAAGATTTTCGAATTTTATTAAAAAAAAAATCAATACTGAAAAGTGTTAGTTAAATCCTTAATTCAAAATTCAAGATGAATAATTCTTTCGTATTTTCATATCTCTAGATATACTACAATAGACTTTTTAACGGTATTGTTCCATAGTGAAAAAAAAAGAATATATTATTTACTTTTAAGATTACAGGTAATCACAAAAAGTGGCGTTTATTTTTTTTTATCAAATTTCTTTCATTATACGGAAAAGTTTTAGTTTTATTCATTAATAGTTCAAAAATTAAGATGAATAATTCTTTCGTATTTTCATATCTCTAGATATACTACAATAGATTTCAATTGCACTGTTCCATAGTAAAAAAATATAAAAGAATATGTGAAACACCTTTTTAGAATCTATATATAATTTATTTCCAAGCTTACAGTTACAATTACGAATAGTAGCGTTGATTCTTTTTTAATTTGGTATTATTTTGTTTTTAAATACTTTAATATTTATATATATATGTATGTGTGTGTGTTTTTTTTCTCTCTATTTTCTTGTCGTCAAGATTCAATCAAAATTTCATTTTGTAAGATTTATTCCCCTATTGAAACTCGTTCTTGTCCAGTAATAAATTCCTTGAACGAAGTTAAAAAGGGAAATAAATTTACTTTTCATGAAATTAATTAGTTTTGTATATAGAAACCGTACTGACCAAAATAAATTTTTCAAACAATAAAAGTCTCATAAAGTTGGATTCTATTTCTCATTTTTATCGGACTTGTCCAGTAATTTAATTCCCGAGTAATACGAATGTTTGAACAAATCCGCATTTAGTAAGATTTTATTTCTCATGAAAGTCGTTCTTGTCCAGTAATACAAGCCTTGAACGAATTTCGATGTGAAAATAAATTCTGAAAAATGAATTTGTCTCCGTTTTTTGAAAACTATCATATTTGGGTATTTTTTCTAGACAATTTCATGTAGTAATATTTGGTTTTAAATTGAACTCGTTCTTATCCAGTATTAAAATTAATGTAAAAGTAAATTCTGAAGAATCATTTGTTGTAAAAAAGTGATAAGAAATTGTCTTAATTTAATTCTGAGTAATACGAATGTTCGAACTAATCCGCATTTAGTAAGATTTTATTTCTCATTTTAATCGTTCTTGTCCAGTAATACAAGCCTTGAACGAATTTCAATGTGAAAATAAATTCTGAAAAGTGAATTTGTCTCTAATTTTTGATAATTATCATATTTGGGTATTGTTTCTAAACAATTCAGCTTCGCAATTCTTGTCAGTTTACTGTCCTAAATAAGTTCTATCGTATATTGAACACTCGCTATTTATCATATTTTGGTAATTTACCGTAAAAATAAGTTTGAAAAAAAATATGGTCCAGTATATTATAATATTTTTTTTTTATATATTTGAAAACACGCACACATGCATATATATATAAATAATCGCCATGATGAATCTTTTGTTTATATTAATTATTAATTATCTTCATTATATTGTAGGCTAGCAGCTTTGGGTTCCTATATCTGCAAGACATAGTAGTAGAAGAAAAGCAACGACTACCGTCATTTGTTACACCACGTTTTGATACATGCATTCCAAACCGGGTAGATTACATATCAGAAAGCTATTTAAAACAGTGTCATTTACAAGAATTAGGTGCCCTATTCCGTGTTGCAGATAATGGCAGTTGCCTTTTCAACTCTGTTTCCTTAGCTCTTTGTGGGTCTCAAGATATGGCTATTGAACTTCGCGTTCGAACTCTTATAGAAATGGTATTAAGAAAGAACATTATAACTGCTCTACCAATTGCAAATAAGGTCATATGGGTTTCACCAAATTACATCACATCAGTTATGGACTGTGCTAGTGAGCGTGGGTGGTCGTCTATTTGGACAATATTTGCCCTTGCCGAGGCTATAGGTAAACCAGTTAAATCCGTGTATCCACCTTTAAATGGTGTACAAGACTTTTGCTTTAGGTTCCTTAATATCACTGCAATTCCACGTAATTGCAAAGATGAAGATGACTTAATAACTGTAATGTGGACACGGTCATCGCTTCATGATCCTTCAAAAATGTTTACCCCCAAACCATTTCGCACCTTTGATCAAAGACATAATAGTGCCAACCGAAGCTATACCACCCTCACTGGACTCTTTTGAAGAGTTTCCGTTACTTCAAGCTACATTAGTGCTAAATAACTCTTCCAATTCATCAATAAAGTCACCGGTAGAGGTTAATTCGGTAATGCCACAGAAAAAACATGAATCTCAACCAACTATTTGTATAGACACATCTACCGATGTCGAAATGTCAGACTCTCTTCCAAATTCTAACGCCTTGACTAATGGACAAAATCTAACTGCAACTCAGGTTTTTTCATCTGCTATGAATACTGAATTATCAACAGTAGACAGTATTCCAAGGGGATATAAAGACAATGTATTTTTTGTATTTAACAATTCACATAATCTGCAACAAAATTCAAAACACAATAGATTTGCAGATGACTGTGGTTCATGGAACACTCATAGTGGCAGAACAACAAAAGCAGACTTTGTTATAATGTCAGACAATACACTTAAATGGACCGTTCAGAAGAACGATATGTACTGTTTCGAGAGACAAGTAAAGGGCAAAAAATCCTACATTCAATATGATCCTCAGCCAAAACATGTTGTCACAATTCATAGGTATTACACTTCTCTAAAGCGTGAAAAGACCTACAAAAAGCGAGTGAGCTGGTTTGAAAACCTTCCTGATAGCTTCTCAACTCTTTCACATAAAGCCATCATTGAATATACTGGTGTATGTCCCCGTCAAGGAGAACCACACGGTAACTCCAAAAATTCTAGTCAAGAATATGTAAGACTGATCCAAAAATCATTGATGAAGTAAAAGACCGTATTCAACAAAAACAGTCCTGTGCTGATATTTACAAACACTTTGTGTTCAATGATTTAGACAATGCTCCACGTGACAATCATCAAATTCGAAATTTAAAACACAACGAAAAGAAAAAAAGTCGATTAGGTGCTATTGGGAATGTTGCTGATGGAAGTCCTTGAAGTCATCTCTATGGTCAATAAAATAGACTTTGTTAAAGAAGTAGTTTACACTGAGGGAAACAACAAGCCACCATCTTTCATATGCTATACTTCAGATCAGATGGAAGACATGAAGCAGTTTTTAAAGACTGACCCAGACCGCATACTTGGCATTGACAGAACTTTTAATTTAGGGGCTGTTTTTGTTACCAATTTTGTATATAAAAACATTAAGGTTATAAACAAAGAAACTGGTGACAACCCAATATTTGTTGGACCAATGTACCTTCACTGGGAAGGATCCTTCTTATCCTACCATACATTTCTGTCCCATGTCAAGGCACGGCTGTCCGAAACAGTACAAAATTTAAACATTCGTATAGGTAGCGATGATGAATCTGGGTTAACTAAAGCCAGTGACGATGTATTTCCAGGAATAAAGCGTCTTCTCTGCAGCAAACATATCAAGGACAATGTAACTGACCATTTGAAAAACAAGATAGGCATTAATGACAAAGAGAGGTCGAACTTAATGTCAGAAATATTTGGTCCTACAGGTTTAGTTAATGCCAGTGACATTTCTGACTACAATTATTTAGCAGATAATTTGAGCTCGAAATATTCTTCCTTTGCCAACTACTTCAACTCTAATATCCGAGACGTCTAGAAGATTATGTCCGTCAGCCGAAAGTGCAGCTTAAACATGACCGTTTATGGACAAACAACAATTGCGAGTCCATGAATCATGTATTTAAGAAAGCCGTTGAGTGGAAACCACAACCAATTCCAGACCTTGCAACCAAACTGATGGACATTGTACGTGTACAACTAATTGATTTGAAGCGTTCCCTGTATGGAATGGGAAATTATGAACTTTTCGGTCCGTACAGAAGACATGTCGTATCGTACCAATGTTGGTTTTCGAAAACACAAGAACAGCAAGAAAGACTATTTCGGAGACTGTTGATCGACACAAAATCCATCCAAACCACGACTAAATCTTCGTGCTCAGATTTTGAAGTGCCAAAACCCCAGAAGCTTGCTCGTAAGCCTAACCAAAGGAAAAGACCAAGGACAGCACGCACACAGCCAAGATATTAGACTTATTTTAAAATTGTAAATATTGTCATTGTAAATATTGTACATACATGTAATTTTCTTCTCTTTAACTATGTGTATTGTTTATTGAGAATAAAATTTGATATTAAGTAAACATTGTTTTTGTTTATTAAGTTGATATGTAGAGCGAGAAAAAGAAAAATAGAACTTGTTACAGACTTTTTTATTTTCTTTATTCATAAACTGCAGAATACAAAATATAAATTTAGCCGACAAAATGAAAAATAAACTGAAAAAGAACATCGAATGGGTTATCTTATTTTTTTTCCATAAACATACAATTCAATATATTCACAACGCATAATTTAAATTTAACTACATTAAACAATCTCAACTATTTTAAACGCAACATTGTACAAACAACACAATTCATAAACATCGATAAAGATAATCCAATTAATTTTGTTGATTGGATAATTCACGGCTCAGTAGTTGTGTAATCAGTGACACGTGCCCTCATTATTTTACAAAAATTAACATATCTATGTAAGTTCGATTCCAAATTCTACCAAAATTTAATTCTTATATAAGCAGCAAGTAACGAATATATACATACATCCTGTGTGCAAATGTGATGACTATAAAGGGTCCTGAGTGCACTTTGTATGTCCTGAGTGCACTCAGGAGGTCCTGAGCGGTGTTTAGACGAACCCGATCTTGACATACTATGAATGACTAAACTATTTTATTCAATAAGACTACTTTTTCTGTTTAGGCTGTTTTTTATGGGATATACATTTGACGTGAAACTGTACTTATGTATCCCGTCATACTTTGAACCACACCATTATTTTATTTATTATTATTACTTTTACTGTTAAATCTGGTTTTTGTGATATCTACTTTACGTGAGTCTGCATTTAAGTATGCCGTCATACGACAAAATTACAAAATGTATTTTTATGTCTATCTGTGCGAATTTCAAACGCGCAATTGTACACCAGTAATGAAAACCTTCTATCATTTATGGGAAGACTTTACATAGATAAATTCAGCCGTATTTGACGTGAAACTGTACTTATGTGTCCCGTCATACTTTGAACCACACCATTATTTTATTTATTATTTTTACTGTAAGTCTGTTTTTTTGTTATATCTACTTTACGTGAGTCTACAATTACGTATGCCGTCATACGACAAAATTATTTTTATGTCTACCTGTGCGAATTTCAAACGCGCAATTTTACACCAGAAATGAAAACCTTCTTTCATTTAGGGAGCTACCATTTCATTTTTATGGGGGGCTAGGATGAAAAATTGTGTCCTGCATTTTATTTTAGTTTATTCTGACTTTTTTTTACCTAAATTGTCGTCCTGACTTCTTTTTTTTGCAAGCATCTCATCCTGCCTTTTTTTTTACTCAAAACTCCTGTCCTGCCTATTCTTTTCAAATTTCATCCTAGCCCTCCCATAAAAATCAAATGGTAGCTCCCTTATGGGTAGACTTTACATACTAGATAAATTCAGCCGTATAAGAAAAGCAAAATGAGAATGTTAAATTTGATGAATGCCTTTTTGTGCTACTTTGTTACATTTGTTGTTTATGTAGTGATATTAAGATGATAACACAACATTGACTGTTGTACCCCTATTTTTGACATTTTTACTCTTTGAGTATGTTTGTTTTGTTCATGCATCGTTGACAATGTAATGGAATTTGATGCGACTGTCATACAAGTGAGAGGTTTAGCTAGCTATAAAACCAGGTTCAATCCACCATTTTCTACATTAGAAAATGCCTGTACCAAGTCAGGAATATGACAGTTGTTATCCATTCGTTTGATGTGTTTGGACTTTTGATTTTTCCTTTTGATTTTTGATTTTCCTTTTTGAATTTTCCTCGGAGTTCAGTATTTTTGTGTTTACTTTTTTTTTTTTCAACATCTTTATTCCTGGAGTACTTCATCACATTTAATATTACCAATAATTGATAAGTTTCAGTTCGACAGGTTCAAACAGAAAGATTTGAAAGCAGAGAAAACTGCAGTGGCGGATCCAGGGGGGGGGGGGGGGGTTCCGGGGGTTGAAACCCCCCTTTTTTGAACGATCAATGCATTTCAATGGGAGCATATAGTTGGAACCCCCCTTTACTCTTGGTTGGGAACCCCCCCCCCCCCTTTTTTAAATGTCTGGATCCGCCACTGAACTGTGTATCTTATAATCAGCATGACTTTATCAGATGACAATAATAATACTAAAATAAGGCCTGCGCTTTATAGTTATATACTTTAATTCAGTCACGGACCCGCAATATCACGGGTGTGTTCTAGTATGATATATATATATACATTAAACCATAGTGAGGACTAATGCATTGGCTTACTTTGATTTTCAACATCTATATTTATAATCACCTACAGGTATATACACATGTAATATTAAATTGGTTATTTTTTTACTTTTAGCTGGATACATTGAAGGACCACCAATTGGACCAATTTGTACCTTATTACCTGACAATTTCCATCAATATGTCAGCCAGGACATACTTAAGTCCTACCTGTCCTGTAATGTTGCAGATGCTCAAACCTTCACAAAATTAGCTGGAGCAGCCAACATTCCAGTGATCACGAAGAAGAAACTGAAAAAAAGAACACCAGAACAGATACAGATACATACATAGTTATCATGAATAAAATTTAAAGACAGATTCGTTTATTAGTTTTTGTTGGTTCCAATTTGAAATTTTAACAGAGCTTGTTTTTTTTCATTTTGAACCCTTTACAAATTGGTCAGATTGTTCAATCTTCAAGAACGTAAAGTAGAATGGTTTTAGTGGATATAGGAAGATGTGGTATAAATGCCAACAAGACAACTCTCCATCCAAAAAACAAGTTCCCACTAAACACATAACGTCCAAAGAACGTTTTGGATTATTTCGGACCTTAACGTTACACGAACGTTGTGGGTACGTTAAAATGAAACGCTACAATTCAACGTTTTAGGAACGGTTTGAATTAACGTTGTGTGGAAGTTTCAGTTTGCTTATGTTACAAATAGTACGTTGTAAAAACGTTTAATATTAGTTACTTTTAAACGTCACTTGACTAACATTCTTAAAACGTTAGAACAATGTTCCTCATTTTTTAGTAAACAAAAAATCTTTCAAAAAAAAAAAAAAAAAAAAAATAATTTATAGCAAAAAAGGCAAGTAAAATGTTTGCCATCTTGCATGTTAATCAAACCTTTGTTTTGTTTAAGCAAGTCAATGCTGATAGTTTTTAAAGCTCAAAAAACGATACTGTTCAAAGAAAAAAATACTTTTTATTCCTGAAACATATAGATTGCCCAATTAAGAGTTTTAAATTCATTATTCACATTGCTTATTATAATTTTTTTTCATTCAACATTAATTTGTGAAACATAATTCGCAATTATTTACAGAATGATATTTGATACTGCCATTATGTTAATCAAGCATATTCTGATAAGGTTGACCCATAGATGTTGACCAGATATTAGATAGTTGCTATGGTAATTAGGGTTATAGGAAATCAATTGTTATGGGATGGTCACTTTTGATACTATTTCCGACGTGTGTTTGTAAGAAAGAAGTAATAAACTAGAGGCTTTTAAGAGCCTGTGTCGCTCACCTTGGTCTCGTGAATATTAAACAAAGGACACAGATAGATTCATGAAAAAATTGTGTTTTGGTGATGGTGATGTGTTTGTAGATCTTATTTTACTGAACATTCTCGCTGCTTACCAATATCTCTATCTATGATGAACTTGGCCCAGAAGTTTCAGAGGAAAATTTTATAAAAATTGTTAAATAAAGGCAACAGTAGTATACCGCTGTTCAAAACTCATAAATCCATGGACAAAAAACAAAATCGGGGTAACAAACTAAAACCGGGAAACGCATTAAATATAAGAGAACAACGACACAACACTAAAATGTAACACACACAGAAACGGACCAAGCATCAGACAAAATCCCACGAGAATAACAAATATAACATCAAAACCAAATACATGAATTTGGGATAGACAAATACTGTGATACGTCTTATCGCAATGTGAAATTACACTCAAAAATAAGAGAAAACAAACGACGCAACGTTAAAATGTAACACACACAGAAACGAACAATAATATAACAATGGCCATATTCCTGACTTGGTACAGGACATTTTTAAAGGACAAAATGGTGGGTTGAACCTGGTTTTGTGGCATGCCAAACCTCGCAATGTTAAATATAACATTGAAATGACAACATAATATTACAGGACTACAATACAAATCAATAAAAGAACGTATTAGACAAAGAAACACATGATTAATGAATAACAAAAAGCATCAGGTTTAAAATTCATTACGTCAAAAACGCGCCTCGTCCACACAAGACCGCCCACATATAAAAGATCGAAAGCGAAAAAAAGTACAAAGTTGTACAGCACTGAAGATCAAAAGTTGAAAAAGGCTGTGTCAAAAACGGCTATGTTTTTATGCTTGGGATAAGAACATCCTTATTATTTAGAACAATTAAGAGGGAATGTCACGAATCATCAAGCTTGACTCTAAAACTTGTAAAAAATTTCCCCTGTTCTTCTATTCTAAATTGACCATCTTATATGTACTAATCGTTTTTTTTGGCATTTGAATAATTTTAAGTCACCTTTATTAATGATTTCAGAAGTTTCCATGGAAACGGCTTATAATACCAAAATAAACTCATTTTCTATGATTTTCATGTATATTTTATTCACATTTTCTACTGTTAAACACATTTCAATTTATAAGTAGATTAATGTTACATAAACAAAGTTTCTAAACTAACATACTTTAGAAAAAATAGTATTGGTTAATGGGTTGCTATGGTAACCAATATTTGAGACATTTTTGAAAATAACCAAATTCTAAAAAAAGCCCTCTAACATAAAATTAAATATTTCAACTCTGCAACAAAATAGGCAAAAAATGTATGTTGCATACAAATGACCAAGAGTATCTCTATCAAAATCATAAATAAAATAGAGAAGCCTTTTTATAAAAATATCAGGAAAATTGTGTTAAAAAATCACATTTTTACTTAATTTTCATTTTTTCAATTTTGAATGCGAGAGCTAAATTCATTTGCAGAATGATCTTTTTAGAGGATTAGTTGTAATAGAAAAAAAATAACTTGCATAAAAAAGACAATATAGCTGAAAAAGTTCTTAACAACCAGTTTTTACACCATAGCAATCCCCCCTTTTTTCAATAAAAATGAAAAAAAATGTGTTTTTTGTCCATAATACACTAGTTTTCTAGATTGAACAATAATACATATATACATATAAGGATTGGGATCTGGAACGTTGACAAGATAATAGCACCTTTTCAAATTGAATGGGGTCACGGTGGGATGATTTGTTTAATTGTCCAATACAAGAATATATATGGTTAAGGGGTGGGGATCTTGACCGTTTACAACTTTTCAAACAAGAGGGAGTTTGACCCCCTAGGGACTTCCCTTTTATTTCATTTCATTTGTTTTACTGTCCCCTACAAGAATATATATGGTTTAGGGATTGGGATCTGGACAGTTTACAAGATAATAGCACACTCTCAAATTGAACAGGGTGGGGCCGACCCCTAGGGACTTCTCTTTAACATAATTGAATTTGTTTAATCGTCCCATTCAAGAATATATATGGTTTAGGGGTGGGCATTTGGACTGTTTATAAGATAATAGTATATTCCTAAATTCATGGGGGTGGAGACGATCCCCCAGGGATTCCCCCTTTAATTCATGTGATTTGTTTTATTGTCCTATGCTCATTTGAGGAGTATTGTCCAGAGCTGTAAATACCGGTAAATACAACTGGTAAATACAGGGGCGGTACCGTCCAACCTTGCATGGTATATTGCATATTTTTAAATTAAAAGTGCAATTTTTTTAACATGTTTACAACATATAATAAATATCAAGTCAATATATTCAGTCGTGATGAAAAAAATTTGGAAAACTGAAAATTCAAGTGAAATTTTTGAAGACCAATTATAATTCTGCACAAAACTATCAGATCAGAACAAAAATCAAAACTGACCTGTAACTTGTCATGATAAAACAATAGACATGTACCAAAGATCAAATCAATATCTTGAAGCATGAAGAAAAAAGTGTGGAAAACTGATTTGCTGGACTGACAGATGGACATGCAGGCCAGAGGGTTTGAGTACACAGTTATTTAGTAGTGTATATTCTTAAACAGTAAATTAAAAATCCCACCTGTGCTTTTTCAATAATATTTTTACAGTGTGTTGTTTTACTTTAAGGACAAATCATAACAAAATTAAATAAAACTTCATCGGCTCTAACTCACAATGCACACTAGGGACTATAACTGTGTACTCAGACCAGAGTGCAAACCTAAAGTCCCTTTCCCAAACCAGAGAATCCTTGTATTTAGGCCGTTTAAGATAAAGGACATATAATGTTTTCATTTTACCTGTGTGCTACATTTTTGTTCTGTTGGAAATCACAGGGTATCTTGTCTAGGCTTGCTCTCTGTATTAAAATAGAAGAAATAGATTATATACATCAAATCAACTTAGGACAATGTTATATATATAAATTTCACATACATGTACTATCGACCTCATGTGGCTTATTTTGTACTTTAGACCAAGCTGAAATGTAACACAGACATGGCAGATAGAACTAAAAATAACTTATAAACTAGAAACTATAAGTAAATACATCAATAAATAAATTGCTCCTTCTGCTAGATTCATTCAGAAGGATGCACCTTGTTTATCCCTTATTTATAGCTATTAAAAACAATTATGAAGGGATTGATAAAAATTGGTCAAATATTTGAAATTGGTAATATCTTTTGCAAAAGCCTGTTTATACTTTCATTGTAGGAAATCAGAAAATTTTCTTCCATAATCATGCTAATGTGTAATACAATTTATTTTGATATCTTTTTTCTTCATAAATCAATAGCATCTTATAGTTAGCATACATGTTCTTCAGATAAACAGTTTCTAGGAAATGACTACTTTGCAATACTCATTTTAAAACACAACTTGTATTGACTATCCCAAAAGTAAATTCTTATCATATATATTTTCACCCTCACAAACATCTCACAGTCGTATTTCAATCATATCTGTTATCATGGTTATTGTAATAGAGTTCCTACCTCCTCTGAGACATTTGTAATGGTAGTATCTTCAAAATATGTATTTACAGGTACATGTAGGCTTTCTGTAGGATTATCTGTGTCCAAAATAGCATGTGCCATGTCACTTCTACATTTTCGACAGACTAATATGATGACCAAAAAAAATACAATTTCATCATCAGATTATAGACATTTTTAATATAATATGCACACAATGGTCTTCCTCTAGATTATATAAATATAGGACTGACTGTAACCATACATAATTCGTCCTGCAACAAGCCAACTATTGAACTATTGTACAAATTGCAGGTACACAAATACATGCATTGATAGGTATAATTAAAGGTCCACCTTTTTAATATTTAGTAAAAGTGATCTTAAACTGCATGCATGTCCCCCCCCCCCTTTTTTATCAAGCTTAACAGTGCAAAGGTTTTATTATGCCTATATACATGTTTATATGACTAAAACAACATGCCATGCATGTACAGATAAATAAACACAACAGAACTGTAAAAGTACAAAATTCCAACATTTCAGTCCTGATTATTTAAGTTTGCTTTTCAACTGTCAATGCAAAAATCTTTCATGAAGGTTGAAAATAAAAATAGAAATGATAGATCATGTTATACACTAGGACAAAACAAAGCCTATACACAAACACACTTATTTGTGTTGAATCTTCCTCTGTGGATATGTTGGTATTTTCCAGAGACAGTCTGTGCCACATGCAAATACAATTTACACATATAATACTGTGTATATGTATATACCTGGTTATTTCGCCCCTAGAATAGTCAATTCGGCACTTGGTTGACCTGGTTTAACCCGCTCCCGGGATACTTATTTTGGTAGACTGATAAAAATGTCTCAAATCTGGTCAATGTACATGTTGAGCGTAGGTATTAAGACAGGGGACAGCACTCATCAGTCTTTTAGCACCAATAATTGTCATTATGTTTCGAAAGTAAACAATGCAATAGGGTCTTCGTTTTTCCCCCTTTTTTGTTTAAATATTTCAATCAAGTCAATGCAAGTTGCTACTGTCATGGCTGTACATGTATATTTCATTATTTATAGTCATAGATATACAATGTATATATATATACGTGTTTATTCCCATTTGTCTTTCACGTGCATGCATGTTGATTTTTTTTAATTCATGGTTACAGAATCTAATTCATTCTAGATAATATTATGAAAAGTGTACCCAAAATGCTGTGATTGGTTTAAAACGTGATAAACAATAAAAATGCATCCAATGACGTAACATTCATGACATTATTTTAATTTTGGTGTACGAACAATGAGTCCTTTGATTCTGAAAAGGCCAATTCCAAACGAAGACTTGCAAAATTTCAAATTCCAAACTTGAATCTAATATACTGCCACTTGAGGGACAGACTGTTTCCATGAAAATAGTTATTTACCAGTGGGAGGTCCAGAACTTTTGAAAGGGAGGCTGCTCCAGCATTTTCTTTCAATGGACTGTAATCTTTAATCCTGTGTTATAACAAATGGTTAAATACACAACCAAACAAGCCAATCCCAAGCTGATACATACCAGCTTTGTTTTTCTTTAAAGTTCTGAAAAACTTCTCAATTTGAGAAATGTTGTTTGATTTGCTCAATCGTTTTTATATATGGGATGCCGTTCGAAATTAAACCTGCAATTGTCCACACATAAAAAATAAGTCAATATTGTAAAATAATCAAATTGATATTTTCTTGAAAAACTTTCCTTATATTCAGTCAGGAGTCAGAATTGTCAACAAATTCCAGAGACAACAAACAATCCGATCAAAAGTTAGAAAACGGCCCAAGGCAACCAATGGGTTTTCTGTACAGCAAGACACATCTTTTGCATAAAAAAGAGTAAAAGTTGTTACATTGTATTGACAGAAAAACTTTTTTCAATTTTAGTTGTCATTTACACATGAAGGAAGTGTACCAGACTTATGAAGATACTCATGACAATGCTGTTCTATTGAAAAGAGCGAGAATATCAAAAACAGAGGTAACATTGCAATTTCTTAGTATGCATAAAAAGTTTATACATTGAGGTTTACAAACTGAAATGAACATCAGTGAATTATATTAGAAGATAAACATCCTCCACTTGTATGTAAGGTATGTGTTCTAAGAAATTGCAATGTTACCTCTGTTTTTGATATTCTCGCTCTTTTCAATAGAACAGAATTGTCATGTTCACATGGCATTGTGATACGAATAAAATCATCATAGAATCTATATAGTTATCAAAGGTACTAGGATTATATCTAAGTATGGCAGACGCGTAAAATGTTTTTAAAGGTAAACAAGTACGAAGTTGAAGAGCATTGAGGATCCAAAATTCCAAAAAGTTGTGCCAAATACGGCTTAGGTAATATATGCCGCCATGGGACAGACGGTCAGTGATTCAAAGTCACTGTTGCTAAAAGTATTAGACATTCATAAGCATAGTTAACTAAAGTGGCAAGTACATTTTTTGATAGACGAGGTTATCATTTATTTTGGTAATTTTCAGGACACATGACATGAGTCTACCAATGTATTAGAATGTGGAGAAAAAGGTCCAATATTGAAATTTCTTAATATAACACCAGAAAAATACCAGGAAGAATTTCACTTTTAAAAAGAGATGTAAAATGGACATCCTATTGTTGAGAATGAGAAGCAAGTTGTGTTGTTACGCATGTCACTCCAAATTGAATCTATAGTAGATAATAATCATTACACCATTGATAGCATTCGAACAGTTAAATGTGCAAAACACAGAAGATTGAACAGTCCAAACCAACGACATGTGCAGACTAGTGTATTTTATTATGAACATTTATAAATTATGTTTTATGACGTTTTATTACAATGTTGATGGTTTACCGTATAATACACATGTTAATTTTGTGACAAGAACTTTTTGAAGAACTGAATTCTTTAAAAGAACAATGTGTTTGATTTTAATTTGTTTAACAGTAATATTCACTAATAATTAACTTTTTTTGCACTTTTTTATTATCTATGTTTAGAATGAGGTAAATAGAAACTTAAAGAATGATGGTTACACCAATGATGCCATGGCATTCAAGAGTGTAATAACATGGTCATCATAGAGGTACACTGAGTACAGATCAGTTGAGAAGAAAGGTAATTTTTAAGATGAGTTAATGAACTTTGTATTTGTATTTGTACATGTTTCTTTTAAATAGCAAATTGTCCATAAATACTTTTATTGAATTGTGTCCTTTCCATATAATATTGAATATATCAGCACATAGGACATATAGCAACGGGAGATTGATTGATTATTGGTTGGTTAACGTCCATATTTTTAGTATTCGTATTGTCATATTAGAAAGTCATACTGATTAAAATACTACAATAGGGAACAATGCGACAATAATTGAATTTAGCAGTGTCAACCCTGTGATTATGACCCGTGTATAAAGCAAAATCCTAAATACATCGTTTGGTGGTGCGCCTACCAAATGTTGAACATAAAGATAAGATAATAGGTAACAGGTGAATATACTGTTCGTATCGGTATCGGATTCGACCCGAAACTTGTTAATTATTGGCAATATTAATTTGGTGGAAAACAAAAGGGCCTAGAGTGGTGTAATTCTTAATCAACACCATTGTCCTATATTACCTATATATAAAGTTGATTTCTTTGATTTGTCGTTTTTATCCCATGACGGCTGACAAATTGAACCGCGATATTTTAGTATTATAGATATTGGTTCCTACGTTGATACAAGTGTACCATCGGATTTACTTAGTCGAGATGGTTAAATAATCAATTTTAAAATTGATCATTTAACTATCGAGATTGGATAAAATTCGGTAATCCATGATTAATTATACAAAAATGTGTTTCTCTAATGATATTTTGTTTTTCATTTTTGTTAAAACTAAAATATCCTTCGAGTGCCTTTCACATTCCACAAAGGTTCATTAAATGAATTCATTAAGTGGAGAGTGGTAAAGGTTATGATCATAAACCTTTTTTAAGTAAGTTCTACTTCTTTTTAGATAATTCCATAAGACTATATCTAAAATCGACCATATGTTAAAGATAATTTCCTAGAATGTTACTCCAAAGCTTCCATCGGTTTATTTATATTTTTCTACATTTCACTGTAGATTTGACCACATATTTGATAATTGTATTAGATGAAACCTTAAATCGACCATATGTTATAGATATTTGTATAGAATGTTACAACAAATCTCCCGTCGGTTTATGTATATTTTTCTTCATTTCACAGTAAATTTGACCACAAATTTGATAATTGTATTAGATGAAACCTGAAATCGAACATATTTTATAGATATTTGTATAGAATGTATTTCGAATCTACCAATGGTGAGATGACAATTTTTCCACATTTTAATACAAGTTTGACTTTTTTATAATTGTATTTGACAGTTTATTATATGTATTGACAATTGTATTAGAAGTAAACTTGAACAAACCACACCTTTGTTATAAAATACCATCATTTTTCAGTAAACTTTACCTCTTTCTGAATAATTCATAAAGATGTTACCTTAACTCGACCATATTTTAAAGATAATTGGATAGAATGTTGACATTTGACAACTAGTTCGATAATTTATTTAATATTACCTGAAATCGGTCATTTGATCAAGATAATTGTGTTGTATGTATTTACAATTGCATAAGTAAATTTGAACCAACCACACATTTATTATAAATGAGCAACATTTTTCAGTAAATTTCAACCCTTTTTACATAATTCTATAAGATTATACCTAAATAAAGGCAACAGTAGTATACCGCTGTTCAAAACTCATAAATCCATGGACAAAAAACAAAATCGGGGTAACAAACTAAATCCGAGGGAAACCGATATTTGTATAGAATGTTACACTAAATCTCCTGTCGGTTTATATATATGTTTCTACATTTCACTGTTAATTTGAAAACATGTTCTTGAATTCATTTATAACGTGTATCACGTGTACATTTTCAAGGATATTAAATTGGAATTGCCTGGAAGCAACTGTAGAAAACTAAATATTATTCAAGATAGCTGAAAATTTATGAAATGATATAATGTTTATTGCTAAAGGGGGCTCACGGGTTTAAATTTTAGCGCCCACTGCGCATAGTTAGGGTATCAAAGACGGAAACCGGCCAGTTGTCACAACAATTCATACATTATTATTTAGCGTATTAAATATAGTTTTGAACCAATTAAACAATTGTTTATTAATACAATAGCTTACATTACGTTTATTTATATTTATTTTTATCTCCTGAGTTATTTTGTTATTAAATTTTGCACTTTCGGTTTCATAAATATGTAAACAAGAAGGTCAAAAACGAAAGTTGTTGATGTAGTTTTTACTATTGAGGCGGTTATTGTAGACCAAGAAATGATTGGTCGGAGAAATTTGGACTGCCACTGGAAATGAGTGTATATTGAATACGGACAGACATTTTGCCTTGCAACAGGCCACCTACGGACCCCTCAAAGAGTTGTTGCAAGGGTTCTTAACGTGCAAAAAGCGTGGCACTCTCTTTACACGAGGCATCGGTAGTAAGAAATGAGCGAGGGAAGTTGACAAAATATATACAAATACAGAAAACTAAAAGAGTAGAAAACTTGGTTTACAACCGACAAAATTATGTAACACAAACTGTTGAAGATGATATACATATTGTCCCTGATATTTCCTTATGTCAAAGAAACCACAACTACTAACTGTTTTGATCCTGTTTTCCAAAAGGAAATTGTTATAGATTTGGCAGAAAAAGATTACAATGTAGATTTTGACCTAGACTTCACAAACATTCCATCAGCTCTTGTTGATTTAAGTTATTGCCGTTTGCAGCAGAACTTGATGTCCTTGCCAAATAATTACAACAATGCACTAAGTAACTCACTTGGAGTCAGACCTCTTGCCTTGTCAGGAATTTTGTTTGTTCAGTGTACTGACTGTGGAAATGTTGACCGAATCAAATTGGACAAAACTCACTATCGTACTGAAGTGAAGAGAAGAATTGGTATTTTTGATATAAATACTAAAGTAGCTACAGGTACTTCAATATGTTACTCTATTATTATCTTTTTCAATTATAAATGACTACCAATTATTGCATTGAGCCAGTCATATGGAGACTTCCACTGAAATAATCATGTGTATGTATTAAGAGATTGTACTTTTGATAAAGGTTCGTTGTAGCTACGTGTAGTCATTTCGTACGAAAACTTTTTGTCCACTATGGGCGGTATCGGGTCCGATTGTCCTGATTACATGTTCGCCTGCCCTTAGTTTGTTCGCCCATACATATAAAAAAAAATGATGTGGTATGTGAAGTGATTTGAAGGAACAAAAGGTCCCAATATCTGAAATTGCAGGGGATGATGATTCAACTGGATACAACAGCTCTTCGAGATATCTTCGAGATATTAGGAACATGGCCAGAATATCTTCTAACCGTACTCGTCGTTTTGTTCCGGCAGGGTTTGCATGTATGCAGAAGTTAGAGAGAGCCACTCTACCGGACGGAAATGTATACGAATTGACTGATCCCAATTATAAGGAGATCTATACCACAGATACCCAAACACCAACTACCCAAACCTGTAGTATTGGTGTTGGTTGTAGGCCCAGTCTATCGTTCGATTAAACATGGGTAAGATATCTGAAGTTGATATGCTATTATAAATTGTATTTTAGGATTTAAAAGTTTAAAATTTGAAAAACTTAACTTGTAGTTACATGTTTTTCTGTTAAGTATAGTTCTGTTATAGAAATGTCATGGTTGTAGAATCGACTGTATAATTTTTTTTAAAATGTAATAACAATGCAAGTGCTTATACTAATTGATTTGTATACTAGTTTATAATTACGTTAGTTACTTTATATAACATCAAGATCTCAACAACTATCCGGATGAAAAAGATACTTTGTGGACACTCTAGTAGTGATATGCTAATCACAAAATCACTTAAAAGAACTTATGTACATTTGTAATATCTATTTTAAATTGTATAACTTAAGTTAAAAAAGGGGGGATTAATAAGGGGAAGAAAATTGTAGTTTAAATGTATATGGGTTATTGTATTATAGCAGTAAATGGGTGGATATAATTAATAGTGGAAACCATTACAACTTTAAAATAGGTCAAATAGTATTATTTTATTATCTATTAAAATTGTCATAATGTTATTTACTATGTATATGGATATCAAAGTTTATCTTTGTGATATGAAGTAGTGACAGTTACCGTATTTGTTTGTATGTAACCCACGATCGGGTCGAGCACTTTTTGTAAGGAGGGGGTAATGTGACGATTTTAGAAAACAGATGTGCGTAAATTTTTATTAATATTGTTCACTTGTTTGGGAAGTATTGTTTACCAAACCTTGTGAAAACGTTATGAATTATGGGGATTAAATGTTTTAATTT
Source organism: Mytilus edulis (assembly GCF_963676685.1). Lineage (NCBI taxonomy): Eukaryota > Metazoa > Mollusca > Bivalvia > Mytilida > Mytilidae > Mytilus > Mytilus edulis. The sequence goes on from NC_092354.1 coordinate 37,144,853, forward strand.
AATTAGGTTGGCATTGTTTGTCTGTGTCTCTACCACGACTGCACTTAGTATTATTATATATAACAAGGAGTGTTGTGTATTTAATGTCATAATTACCTTTGTATTGTATAAATGTTTTAAGCATGGTTTTATGACCGGTAGCTTGTAATAAAATGTACGTTACTTTAACCGGAAGTCACGTATTCTGATAAATATAGTGAAAATACTGAGAAATAAATAATGATGAGAACAATTTAAAAGAAACAAGAGGTGCACAAATCAGATACCGAGTCAAATGGGCAGAAGAAGGGAAACACAAAATATTTTTTGGGTCTTGAAAAATCAAGACAAACCAAGAAAACTATGTCCGCACTTAGAAATGACCAAGGTAGTATAGGTTTAGACGCATCAGGTATCCTTATTCTAGGGAAAAACTACTACCAACATTTGTATAAAAGTACTTAACCGGACCCTTCAGAAATTAAAAAATATATATGTCAAACAAAGATAGATTACTCACTTTCCAATAATGATAGTGAACTATTTGGCGGCAACCTAACAGATGAATGTACGAATGCTATATTTAATATGAAACTGAATAAATCCCCTGGACTAGATGGTTAAAGTGTAGAATTGTATCGTACATTTTGGTCATACCTAACATAATCTGCAGTGAAAGTATTTAATACATGTTATGAAAAAGAAATGACAACTCAAATAATGTTGCTAATATTCAAAATAGAAACAATAATATAATAACTGTTTATTTAGAGTCTGAAGAATTTTCACCTGCAGGTTAGAGGATTGCTCGATAGTCCTGTCGCGTGTGGTACACTTGAAAACATTAAGTCATACACAATTCAACTATGCATGCAGGACACCAAAAAGTTATTTTCTTTTTGTTTGCATGCTTCTCTCTTTAAGACTATAATTACACTTCATATTCTCTAGCGGGATGTGCACGTTTTGCTCCTACTTTTGCAGGTATATGCAGAGGCAAACGACGATCAAGTAACCACGTCGGGTATTCTCCAAAGATTTATCTCCCCATCTCAATTTGCTGTCGCGGAACACTCACAGCCTCCTGATAGAGAGCAGGTATGCTCTTTCCTGTTTTTTTTTTTTATTTAGTAAATTATGGCAATTAAAAATCGTTCTAATACAAATGACAGTACATGTAAGAGAATTATCTAGTACAAATGACCGATTTAAGGTTTTATCAAATACAATTATCAAACCAGTGGTCAAGTTTACTGTGAAATGTAGAAAAATGATCAATAAACCGATGGCAGGTTTGGTGTAACATGCTATGAAATATCTATAGAGTATGGTCGATTGAAGGTTAAATCTAGTACAGTTCCAAAAATTGGAATAATTTACTAAAAAATGTTGTAATTTTTTGATAGAGCTGTGGTTGATTCAATTTTAATTATTATATAAATGTCAGTACACGTGAGATAATTATCTCGTACAATTGACCGATTTAAGGTATTATCAAACACAATTATCAAACCAGTGTTCAAGTTTACAGTGAAATGTTAAAAAAATAATAAGCCGATGGCAGGTTTGGTGTTACATTCAATAAATTATCTATGAAATATGGTCGGTTTAACATCATTGATGAAAAAGTGGTTAGATCTCTGGGCCCAGGCCAGACAGAAAGCAGGTGTTGCTGACGGAAATAAATTTGCATTCGCAAGATTATGATATGGTTCTTTGGGTCACATTAAAAGAAGTGACTGCTGAGGAAAGTTTAGCGTTGAATGTGGAGCTAAGCAGGCGAATTTACTCAGATCAACAAAACTTAGTAAGCAGATTGCAACTCGGTCCCATATCTGCATATCAGCAACCCAAAAGACAATAATATTTGTGCCCATAAAAGTCGGTATCAAGATCAATATTGCCATTATTGTAAATAAATCATTTAAAGGGGCACTATCTACGAAATAAAAAAAAAGTAAGATTTTTTTGGTTCAATCAATAATGAAAGTGATATAGTGAAATAATAAATCGCTTTTAGCAGCCAAAATGGTTCAATTTTGTCAAATTAAGCGAAGAAACATTGATAGTTACTCATTCCCTTGCAAGTGAATAAGTCGACCTCATTGAATCCGTATTCATGTGAACTTCAATTTAATCCATTGCTAGAGATTGGCAACACATGCTCATTTAACTGTTTATTTTAGACTTTTGGATAAATGTTTTACATTATTATAAATCTAATATGAGAATTTGAGTCAAATCGGTGACCACTTTAAATGAAAGTTACATTTGTATCATTAATAAAAAAAATAATGAGACAACTTTGAAAATTGTTTTCCTTACTTTTAGTTGTGGCAGCTGCAGAAATTCTAAAAATAAGAACCCGCACCGCGATGGTCTACTGTAGGGACTTGCTTTGTGAAACAGAGGATACTACTAGTGTTATGAAATTTCAAACCCTTACAGAAAAGTATCCAGCAAACAAACACTTCGTCCGTTCTTTGAAAACATCAATAGCAAAACTACAGTCTTCTGTTAGTAGATAACATAATAAGTTAAAGAAACAAACTGCAATGCTTCCATCAGTAAGAAAATTAAAACAGCTGAAATGTTGATGAAAACATGGAAATTATAATTCTGGTAACATTTATTATGATGCATTCCCAAAATATCCGTTTCTCTTTTCATAATTACTCTCCAAACTTCTTATACTGATCTTTAAAAGAAATTGGAATTTATTATAGAATATAAAAATGTTATTATATTTAAGTCGTTTTTAATGTTTATCACATTATTTTACTCATATTGATTTTTATTTGTAAATAATCAATTTGCTTTAGTCTAGAATTTTAGTATATTGAAGGACTTTTTGTCTTATTTTAAAAATATGCTTTAAATTGTAAAAATATTCGAATTAGCTCTCGCCGCGATATAGCCTTTTTGTGCTAATGCGGCGTAAAGCATCCAACAATCAATCAATCAATCTTATACTGAGCGAACTTTATTCAGAACAAAAGTCCACATACTGAAATGTCTTGGTTTTTTTTACTAACCATCAATATTATGTTGATAGTTCAAGATATAAAGCTTTACTTAAACTGTCACATAAACTGAACATGATCCAAGAAAATGGGGTCAAGGTTAGATAAACCAAAGGAGAAATAAATGTACACCTTACAACCAATCAATGCACTCAATAAAATTGACCTTTTGCTCATAGTTTCTATGATACACTTCATCAATAAAAACCTTAACATTGAACAATGAGCTATGAAAATAAGATCAAGTTATGATGAACCATGCCAGACAGACATGGACAGCTTTAATCCTTCCATACAACAAATATAGTCGACCTATTGCTTATAGTTTTAGAAAACAACAAGACCAAAACATAAAATTTTAACTTTAAGCATTGAACAATGAATGTTAGGTCTAGGTAAAAAAGACCTTCCAGACTGAAGTTTTCATTCTTTCACCAGTTTAATTCACCTATTGTAAATAGCATGTGGACCTTGCAAGATAGGCATATACCAAACATAGTTATCTTTTTACTCCTAAGGGAAATAAACATGACAATAAATCTTAACTTTATTTCGAGTCACTGTACCATGAAAATGAAGTCAAGGACAATGGTCATGTCACAGAAAATTTGTGACATAAGGCATCTATATACAATGTATGAAGCATCCAGGTATTCAACGTAAAATATAAGGCTTTTATTAAAGAAGTTAGCTAATGCTGCAGCTGGATCACTTTCTCTATGTTGAGCTTTCCGTGACAAGAATTGCAGGCTTAAAATAAATTAGTTGAAAGGGTTTCTGCTCCGGTCAGCCATTTTATCGTATTTTATGAAAATTAACATTTGCACTATAAAAACCGATTACTGATGAATTGTAACAGTTCGATAACATCACTTTTTTTTACTTTATTTTGCTGTCTTGGACTTTATCTGATCAAGAAAAAACTAAGAATTCACCTTGAACTCATTACGACTTTAACTGAAAATAAATAATCAGCAGACGGCTGAGTCCATTTTATACGGACGCCATCACGAGTTGGTTGACCGTTATGGAATAACCGTTTCACAAATGATATCGGATATGTTCCTTACGTCGTAACTACAATCCCCTTCCCTTTCATGAATGTGACCTACTGAATTAGACTATTTACCGGATTTGTAATCACATAAGCAACACGACGGGTGCCTCATGTGGGGCAGGATCTGCTTACCCTTCCGGAGCACCTGAGGTCACCCCTAGTTTTTGTTGGGGTTCGTGTTGTTTATTCTTTAGTTTTCTATGTCATGTGTACTATTGTTTTTCTGTTTGTCTTTTTCATTTTTAGCCATGGCGTTGTCAGTTTGTTTTAGATTTATGAGTTTGACTGTCCCTTTGGTATCTTTCGTCCCTCTTTTATATCTGTAGGGACTCTGCCTTGAAAAACATTTTTTTCCTAAATTTGGTTTAATTGTACTTTAAATACTTTGAACACTAACCTTAATTGGGGTGGTTAAATCAAAATGACGGGAGTATATTGCAATGTTATAAAGTATCATGAACTCCTTGGAAGATGTTGCATCTGGTTTCGGTGGGATGAAATCCTTTGCCATCTGCAAATAAAAATTGATCCTGTTCATATTAAACCTCAATACTACTTGGAAGCCTGAGGTCCTGTTTACTCCTTAAGGTGTAACATTATTACAGGTGCCACCTGACTATTGGGGATGGCGAATGGGGGTAAAGGTGTTAAACAATTGTTTTCAAGAAAATAACTCAAAAAGTTTACATCTCTGTCAAACACTAAGAAATTCTGTTTCTTAACAGGCAAGCAAGCAATGAAGGGTTAGTTTCTTTAAAAGGTAAAAGAAAATCTGCGTTAGAACATCAAATTAAATCTGGAACGCTATGCTTCTTCACTGATGAGGAATACATCAACATATCCGACCAAGAGCTCAGATCACGATTCTTGAGAATCCAGGATAGTATACCTGGAAACAGAGAAAATGCCATTAATTTCCTAAAATCTGTGGAACGTACTAGAAGTATAACACTATGGCATGACCATAGTGATATACTCAACCATTCATATGTTTGTTTTATGCTATCTTGGATTTACGACACAGCTAATTATCTAACCAATTAAGAGTACATGGATAAATATCCAGAAAGAAAACCTATAAACGTATTACACAATACTGTGCAATTGAAGATCCCTTGCTATTACACAATAATGTGCACTTGAAGATCCCTTGCTATTACACATTATTATACTTCCTGTAAGAATGTCCTTCTATAGTTAAATTACTCTATTTTTGCATAGTTTTTAAAAGAAATATATAGCGTTAACTGCACTATGCGAAAATAGTATGTCTTGCTGTTGTAAATGACTATTGATTTTAACGTCAATCATTGTTTGATTTCACGAGAGAAGGTGGAGCTTAGTAGCATTGACAGACAAGTGGGCTGGACTTATTAGCCTGATCATATGTGCGCTTAAAATAACGATGTTATAAATCACTAATTAAAGTCGCTTAATGACTATACTGTAGTCTGCAAAAAAACAAAACAAGCAAGATGTCGCGGTTTGGTCAAGACGACCCTACAACATTTAGAAAAGAGAACTTTAAGTCCAAGAAAACTGGTCAACAAACACATTTTGCTGTTAAAGTTTTGTCAGATTTCATTGTTGAAAGAGGTATGGAAATTGACATTTTGGAAGCCACAAAAGATGAAATCGCAAACTTATTGCAAGATTTTTATGCCAACATCCGAAATAAAAGTCAAGAGTATTACAAGAAAAATACTCTTCTAGCCTTACGACAAAGCATAAATAGATATCTGAAGGAGAACGACAGGTTTTTTGACATCATAACCGACCCCGAATTTACCCGAGCGAACGACAACTTTACTTCCCTACTCAGGAAAACGAGAGAAGAGTGAAAAGGAACTGTCACCCACCATGAGGCTATCTCACTAGAGGATTTGAGAATGCTTTATGAACACCCACCCACTAGTTTTTAACACGTCAACTCCTCAGGTCCTTCTAAATAAAACTATATTCGAGACAATCTTATATTTCTGCAGAAGGGGTCAAGAAAATCTCTCACAATTGAAGGTTGATGAATTTAAAGTTGACTCGGATCAAAAAGGGCAGATGTATGTCCGTAAACTTACAACAGAACTAACAAAAAACCACCAAGGTACTACAAATGAGCCAGAGGGTTCAGGGGGAATGATGTATGCTACTGGCACAGATAGATGTCCTGTTAAGTCTTTTGTTAAATATCTAAAGAAACACAATAATGCAAGCAATAGATTATTCTTGCATCCAAAGAATTCATTCAGTGAACAAGACGATATGTGGTTCAGATATGAACCAATTGGACAGAACACCATAAAAGTGTTTATGAAGAATTTGTCGAAGTCAGCAAAATTATCTAGAGAATACACCAACCACTGTATCCGGTCAACATGCATAACCTTACTGGACTATAGTGGCTTCCAATCCCGTCACATCAAGACTATCAGTGGACACAGAAATGAGGCATCTTTATCAAGCTATTGTTATGATACTTCAGGTAAATGCTATACACAAATATTTAATATTCATTGTGCAATTGCTAAAATTTTATTACAGTTATTTAAGGAATGACTAATATTTTTTCTGTCTATGAAGAAATAACATATTAAATGTGGTATATTACAGTCATTTCTTATAATTTAATTCTAAATTTCATTTCAAACCGTAGAAAACCATGAAAAAAGGTTGACGTCACGGTCACATGACTAAATTATGTCTATGGGCTGATAACAAAATAACGTCAGCCAATCAGAAGATGCGTTACATCCAAAATTAAATTATATCTATATATATCTTATGCAGTACATCATTTGTACATATAATAACAAAAATATACATTGAATTACAACAATATTGTAAGAATATTTCTGCTTTTAATATCATAATTGAGTTTATCCAAAATTTGTATGTAAAATCTCAAAAAGGTATTGGGTTTAATGTGTGAAATGACTGAGTACAATATTTATATATTCTTTATTCTAATGACTATTCTTGTACATTTCTTTATTTTATTGTGCATGTTTATAAATTAATTTTACTGTCTGTCAATCATTTTCTGAACTCTTATAAATGCTTTCATTGTTTTTTTATAAATACATTTCAGATAAACAGAAAAAGAGTATGTCTGATGCATTAAGTAAATGTACCTATGGCACATTACAACAGACAGAAAGTAGGAGTGTAACTAGTAAGTATAATCATGTAAACTATAAAATTAAACAAAATAATCAAAGAAATGCAAAGAAAAAATTACCTAGGAGAAATGCATGTATTTATCGTCTTGTTGGTACCATGAAATATAGCACACTACATTGTTGCATTGACTCCCCTCAAATATTATAGCACAATAAAATCACATCGAAAATTGTATTCTAATATTTGCCACTAAACTTGGGTTGTACTGTTTAAAGATACTGATAAGACAACTTTTCATATGGCTCCTAAGTCCTTTTGTACATATAGTCTATATAATATATAAATAGTTCTCCTTACATGCAAGATAGTGTAAAAACAAACTGAATTCTTTTTATTACAGTTAGCTTGTCCCAGGAAAAGACTGTTTCAACCTTCACGTCGGATGAGAATGAACAGCCAATACCTCTACCAGTAATAGAGACTGTTTCTGCTGTTAGAAATAGTAAGAGACAAGGTGTTTTTTTTTTTTTTGTATTCAGGTACTATTGAAATAGTATTAACTATTCAACATATATTTTGGGTCAACAACATGAAATAAATGACAAAATGTTTGTGACATAGTCTTCAACAATGAGATCTTCCTTAAAGTCACTCTCCTACATGTCCCGTTACATATAATGGAGTTCATGAACAAAATGGCATTCAGGTGAATTAATTGCATATTTAACACATGTAAATACATTTATGTCTCAACATTCTTCAGTACATTTTGAAAATGAAAGTACGCTTTTACTTGTTTTTGATAGTACAAATGATGGTACCGCTGGATGTGTAAATATGGCCAAGAACTATTTGTGCAACTTTTTTTTATGTTCAACTAGAATAATTTGTTACCTAATAAATAGTATTGGTACTTTGTTCACACTCAAAAGCTGACTTTATTTAAATTATTTCAGTTGAAACTGCACCATATGATCCAGATATCATTGACTTTTTGGACTACCTGATGATGTTTTGGTGGACTATTGTTTTGGAGAATTCTGACCACCAAATAAGTGCCCCAAAGCAAATGAAGATGATGCCATTGATGAATATTTCAAATTGTACTGTTAATATCAACTATTACAATAATTGAATTTGAACAATAATGGAAAATACATTGTAGTAGATATTACTTGAATTATAAGGACATTTAAGAGACTTTAAGATACCGTAGTTTCTGTTAAAACTTTATTTTATATTTGTTAACATATGTTTACTGCTATTGAAACCAAAATAGTCATTTGTTACAGATAAATTGTAATAAATGACATTTACTGTTACTATAACTTGGGTTTTTTTTAAGTTATAGAGTACTGTGAAGAAGGTTAATAAATGAAATGGAAGAGGTTTGGAGTACACCTTCTTGAGAAAAATCCAAAATAATACAGAGACAAATCTAGGTCATAATGCTTTAATTGTACTTCTTCATCTTAAAGTGAACATGAGTTTAAGCTTTCAACAATGAGCAAACCGCTGGAACCTGTTTTTCTGTTTGTCTTTTTCATTTTTAGCCATGGCGTTGTCAGTTTGTTTTAGATTTATGAGTTTGACTATCCCTTTGGTATCTTTCGTCCCTCTTTTATAGCAAGTTTAACACAACTTCTAGCACCAGGCCAACCAGTATTCTATTGTATGTCAGTAATGATTTATATTCAGATACAGAGTTAAAATCAATCATTTCACCTCAAAACATACTATTGAATCAATCCCTTTGATAATCTTTCTTGCAGCTATAAAGACAAAGTCAAAGTCTTTTTAAGAGAGCAAATATATGTTGATAAGATTACATAAAAGGCATATTTTTTATATTGAAATACACTATTGTCACTATTCAAAATAGTACACAGTCAGTATAATAATGATATTAATGTTGTGTTTAACATTGACTATGGAAAATAGTAGCCAGGGTTTGAGACAATAGTGCACTCCCCTTCGGGTCGTGCACTATTGTCTCTCACCCTGGCTACTATTTTCGCATAGTCAATGTTAAACACAACATTATTATATAAATACTGTGCAAATGTAGATTTATTATTACTTAATTGAACATTTCTTGCTATTGCGCAATACTAAAGCATCAACAATGATGATGATAATTACAATTGTAGATGCCAGTGATGGTCAAAACTTTCATTGGGCAAGTTGAGCTAAACACGAGTTTATTTTTACTTCACTTACTGGTTGGTTTCTCTCATCAGTCGGAACAAAACATGAGGATCCTGATGCTGATACTGATGTGGATGATGTTGTTGGTAATTAGGTATTTTCACCTGTCTAAAAAAAATATACAATCTCATAGCTCAAGATTTTATTATACTTATGCTTGATTGTTCTACTTGTCACCTATACGCTTGAAAAATATAATCCTGTAGATTTGGTTCCCTCCCTCAACATATATGTTACGCATTTGATAGAATTTTCATCCAGTGTTGCGACAATCCACTTTTCGTGGGAAAATCCATGAAATTTGGAAATAAATCATTTCCTCCAATACCAATTGCTATGGCAATGTTCATGACGACTCCTTTCGTAAAACTATGTTCTAGTACTTCTATAATTGAAGTAATGTTAAAAATCTCAGACTTTGGTTTCTGAGGCTAGAACTAATTCCTGGAATATCAAAATGGAAAGTTGTCCAAAGTAAAGCCCTTTACATATGCTTTGGTGTTGAAACAATACAAGACCCCAAACAACGGAGATAAGAATGAGAAGGAAAAACTGAGCATGCTGTCAAATTTTCTGGATCCTAATTTCATACAGATTTGTTCAATTGAAAGTAAGGATTGCATTTTGATATTGGAGATGCCGTTTTTAAACTGAATATATTTTTTACAGGAACCATTTTTACACGACAGTTCTTTGCAGAAACGAAAGAAACAAAGACAGGCTAAAAAGTGGATATTTCAAAGCCCAAAGAAGTGACTCGTGTATGTTTGCCAGTGAGACAATATTATAAATGTGATGAGAGTTAAAATTCTTCCCAGACATTGGAAAAAATCTTTCTTAGATGTGTTACGAGGGATGGAGTGGGTTGGACTCTTTGTATCTAATGTTTGACTACTTTGACGCGATTAATTTATTATATTGTACTTAAATGACTTTAGCTAAGTTACCAGCTAGTTTGGGAAAGTTGTTTACTATTATTTACGTGTGGTTCGTTTGATCTCAGTTCTGCATAGGTTAAAATCAGATTATGACGTCGAATATTCTTGTTTTCCTCATAATTTCCTTTTCTGACAACATGAAAAAAAGACGACCATGTCTGATGACGTCACATTGAAAGAACACATCTTTTTGCAGATCAGTTTCAAATAAGGAATAAGTTAACCTTCGTAATGTTCGAAAATCATAAGAGAATCAGATTCCACCATCAAATCTCGTGTAATACAATATTTCCCTCCTCTCGACAGTTAAATATTAAATATGCGTTAAATAAACAGTAACAATTAATAAAATAGTCAAAATATGGTTACATCAGTATAACAATTTTAAAAGGAACAATTTAACAGAACACAAAAACATTTACTATCTACGAACACATTGATTGATTTGAGTGTCTGACGTCAGATTTTTTTTTTACGTCACATAAATGTAACAAAATGTTTGCCGCATGTAAATAAAGATTAATTTGTTGGTGTAAAAGCTTTTATGAAAAGAATTCTGTCCGTCCGTATCACACTTGTGAACATGACGAAGTTTTTTCGTACTTAAGAAAGATTTTGTTTGTATCTCATCTATGACCATACATAAGAGAGATTTTGAATCAAAATAGGGAGAAACAATTCGCCGCATTTCCCGGGGGACTGTGTTCTCCTTAGAGACAAAGTTTATCCAAATCGTCATCCTTTAGTTACACTATTTACAACACCTCAAATAAATCGTAAGCCAGAACATTTAAGAGAAGGAGCAAACACCTTAATCGCGTGATTGGTAAATACCGAATGCAAAAGGAACACCAAATTGAATTGAAATAATACAAATTTAAGGTTTATCATAACAAACGGACAAATATGGCTGTATTTACATTCCAAAAATTACTCTGAGTACAGACTTACCTGTAAAGTTGGCAAAGTTTTAATGCCTAGCATCCACTAGATATAATAAAGTTAAATGCATTTTGTGTTTCAGAAAGATAAAATCTCTTTTGGATTTTGATGGCATTTTTTTTTCCTTTATGCAGAAGGTGCAAAAATAAACAAAACACCTGAATTACTTTGATACTGTCCACTCACTGACTCAGATAAATTCTTTAACTCACCTATAGTTGGGAAACTACCTGGTGTCCATGTCAATTAAGGACAATGGAAACAATACAAACCGTTTCTTTACCTGAGGGAGCATCTCATAGTTGTACCACAATTTTGTTATTACTCTTGATTTGTAATGATAATATTGATATTTGTCCTTGTTTTACAGAAAGAAATGGATGACTACTATAATGTGATTGAATTTATAAAAAATCGAAATGCATCAGATGAATTAAAAAGTTGGAGAAGAGAAGGTACACTATCATTATTACATGTATACTCACATTTTGATACACAATACTACATTATGAGGCCAGGTTTCGACATTAATGAACTGTCAAGACTGTAATTACATGTGCTTAAACGATTTAAGTACCCACAGCCCAAAATGGAGAAGCCTTTTATCAGTTAGATATTTGTCTTCTGTAGGAGTACAATACCATGAATGAATACATCACTTAAACCACTGAATTGAAAAGTTGTATCAGTCCTTGTCTTAACAGTTGATTAAATACTATAAAAATAAACAATCATAGTACGAGTTTCGAAAAAAAGTTAGGCTGTCTGTAACTTCAAAACAACTTGTCCGTAACGTTTTTCATTATACCAATAGGGATGTCCGTAACTTTCAAAGAATCGATATACGTCGATATAAGTTAAAATATAAAATTGAAAATGCATTAAATATATAATCAGAAAGTAAGTAGATTTCTAGTATGATATAATTCACTGCATTGATGGAAGAGAAAATCGGGATTAATTTGAAAAAATATAATAATAAATCCGTAAAACTCTGATACGATTTTGAATAATTGCTTACCCCCAGGATAGCTACTGGACATGTTCTCTTTTCGTAATAATGTATAAAAAAGTTATTAATGGTTCAGCCATAAACGAGTATATTTAAAAGACACTCATTTCCACTAATTAGAAACAAAAACAATAACATTAACAATCCCTGATACTATACAAAAAGAAAAAATATAAAACATACTAGGAAACATTCATAAAACAACCATTACACTATAACTAACTAGTAGGTTGTATAAAAGCCGCGTCAAAGAGTAATCACCAAAATAAACATTAAAAAAAGAAAGAGATGGGTGAGTAAATAAACAGACAATTATACTCCAAACAGTAAAACAGCATGACAAATCGAAAAACGGCGACAAGACACACAGTAATCAATAAAAGTTAAAACACAGATCTAAAGACTGTTTTAAGTGAACTTGTGTATATAAAAAGAAGATGTGGTATGTTTGCCAATGAGACAACTGTCTACAAGAGACCAAAGTGACACAGACATTCACATATAGGTCACCGGAAATAGCGTACCAAAAAATATGACGTTACAAGGGAAAACGTTAACGTGTTGTAGAGCGGCAGCATCGAAAATATCTGAAGGAATATCCAACATAGACGTATTTGCGCTGGAGCTGTACAAGACAGCATATAGGATAAAAATAACCAGGGAAGAAATACTAACAAAAGTATATAACTTTCTGAATGTGTATGAAAAATCTATCAACTGTCTCAAGAGCATGGTGATTCCTGCATTGATGACCTTGACTTTATCTTTGTGTGGACCTATAACTAAGGAAAAGTCGCCCTCTTAGTTTACTTCTACACTGAATAGTTACATCTTTTCTGTATGTGGTCCTGGCGTCGGAAAATCTGTAACTTTTGATTCAGTAATGGACCCAGTTCTTATTTTCAGGAAACTGGTAAACGTTCGAACTTAAAAAAAATATACAACCGCCGGAATAGACGGGCACCAGCAATACAACCAGGGGGATTGGATTGGTAATCAGTGGTGAGGGGAACCGCTTTCCGTCTTCGGTACAGGCTAAGCAGGTAAAAGGAGAGTCAGAAAGTGCACTTCAGTGCAAGATGTGAAACGGGATTTCTTAAGCTTAGATAGTAGCTGAAGAGGCTTTACAGTGACTTCAATGTCTTTTTTTTTTACTTACCTACTCCTTTTTCTATCTGAAATACCTAATTTTACCAACAACGATGGCTTCTTAGACCGCTTCTTGTTTTTCGTTAGAAAACCAGTAATGCACCAATCCAGTTTCATGAGGGAAAACATGATTCTCTTAGAAAAAATTCCTATAAAAGATTTCGTAAAAATCTGCCAGATGATATTGGAGAACCATAATAACGAAGAGAACATCATAACCTATACTTAATAAACAAATGGACAGCAGGAGTATGATAAAATTGTTCAGATCATATGATGATTGTCTCTACGACTTCCGGTTCTCAAGTTTTGTATTGCATCATATATTTGATGATTAATTGTGACCTTGGTGAACTTTGAAATTGTCCCAATTCTTTTTCTATAATATTGTCCTTCAGATTTGAATGATCTATTGTCGTTTTAGAGATAATGCAGTTTGAAGTTTTTCGAGCGGAGGCATGCATTTCTGAATCATCAAGAGCTTACCACTTTAAATGTTTTAGTTTTGGTCAAAATAACAAACGTTTTTTACTTAGTAAAATTAATTGTCACACCAGTGATCATGGTAATCAAGATAAGTAAATTAAAGTAATTTGAGGTATTTTTTTTTACTTATTTCAAGTAAATAGTTTAGTAATTTTAAGTAATTATTTTAGTAATTTTAAGTAAATAGTTTAGTAATCGAAAGTAATTATTTTAAGTAATCAGTTATTCATAAGTAATTCTAAGTAATAAATTTACTTTCTTTTACTAAGAAATACCATTACTAAGAACTGAAATTAGATAATTTATTTTATTACTGAATCTTTTCACTTTATGGAATAAGATGCGTTCTGATTGACAGTGACACAAGTAAACTTATTCCATGTGCCTTTTGAGTTGTTTCATTATTTGCATTAAAATTATTTCAAACATTTTTTACCAAAAAGATAAAAAAAAACTATATCATTTCAAATTGTTTCCAATTTGCTGAGAAGGGAGTAAAAGGACTTAGTTAAGGGATTAATGCTGCCCACATTTAATTTTATCAATGGCATGTGTTTGGATTACATGCATCCTAGTGGGGTCTTTCTAAACTGTTTTCAAAATTATTTCATGTTTTAAGAAACATCGGTATATTGAATGTCTTCCTGAGCAGTGGAGTACTTGTATTTTAGAACATGTCGCTGCTTTACCAGTAAAATATGCAATAACATGACGAAAAGTACAAAGGATGGGATGCCGTGGGGTAGATGGGTTACAAGTTCTAGGATGGCTTCTGTGGCAAAAAACGACTAACTAGGTGTAAGGGATCTCCTGTTTGTTTTTGTTTGTAAACGCACAATAAAATTAAAACCTGTCAAAAACTCAACTTATTGATTAATGTTTTATAAACGATAGAAAATACAAAATATTACAAGTACAAAAAAACCACACAGATGCTTATTCGTAAGAGCTATGCCAAAAATATATGCAACTGGCAAGCAGTATATTCGGACGTATCAAAGGATGCACAAAAACTGCCTGACAGAGTCAAATCATTGTATACTGATGCTAAATTTGACAGGAGGAAAATGTCGGACTAAATATCAAGACTTGTGACAAAGGATCCTTTTTTTATACCAAGCAAAGAAATAAAACAACTAATAACACAAGTAAAGGATTCGGAGGGCAGATTCAGGACCAAAAAACACCCTTTAAAAAGAAAAGCAATTAGCAAACACGATTTTTCAAATCTCACAGAAGTATCAACAAGATGAGTCCCAAAATATGACTAACAAATCAGCAGGGGTAAAGAGAGTCTTAATACAAATTATAAAAAGATGTCAGCATCAAATCAGAATATTGGCAGTAGTAACACTGAACTAAACTATTTAACACATACTGATTTCAATCCATTTCCACTTGAAATACAACAGTCTGGAGTTAATCTATCGTGAATTTCCTGGAACCAAATTCAAAGTGTTTGCATTATCTGGGAAACAATATTTAAATTATATTTCCAACTTGGAGCGCATAATATGTAAGGAAAAATATAGATTTACACCAAATGACTTCAAAGCCAACACTAGACAGAAACGTAAGCAGAAAGAGAGAAGGTCGAAATATCCCACATCAAAGAAGACCAAGAAGTCGTGTTTTAATGTTTTTCGTTTTGCCTTTCATATACCCGGCAAGTGTTATCGTTTGGAACTGAGTGCAATAACGTCAGAAATGTCATTAATTTGCTCACCTTTTGTAGAATTTTGAACCAAACACGGCGGCGGGCAGCTGAACGGTTAGCAGAAGTTGAATGTTTTAAAGATTGTCCTCTTCTTTTTCAATTTTTCGTTTTAACTCCACTTTTCTCATTTCGGTTTTCAAACGTTAATGTCATTATCCTCAGTTAACTTTTAAAAGGAATTTCTTTTCATCTTGTACTAGTCATAATCGATTAGATGCTTGCATGCTTACGAAGTTACTCACAACGCAGTGTGGTCACTATCTCTGCGATGCTGCGCATGAGTGAGGGGTCGTCTCAAGGCTAGCTAACAATATGATATAAATACACGTCGTTAAAATTACATTTATCCTGAATTACACTTTTAACGCGCTAAAACATTGTTTATCGCGATTAAACATCGTTTATCGTGATAATAGTTATCGAAGGTTCCAGGATTATAATTTTACTACGCCAGATGCGCGTTTCGTCTACACAAGACACATCAGTGACGCTTGGATCAAAACAGTTAAAAGGCCAAACAAATACAAAGCTAAAGACCATTGAGGACCTAAAATTCCAAACATTTATGTCAAGTACGGCTAAGGTAATCTACTCGTGGGATAAGAAAAACCTTTGTTTTATGAGGTGTTAAAACGTTATAGGGTAGAGTTATGGAATACGATGATCTGTTCATAGTTTTTGGAGTATCGTGGTGTCTTCCTGATCGTCAAAGACGAAGGATATGAGGATAATACATTTCGACTTCCTCATACGATTAAACAATTCTCTTTAACCAACGATATTTCAAAAGAGCCACCACGGTTTGTCAACTGAAAACCATACATTTTAACGGTCGTAAAAAACCAATAATCATGACGTTATTAATGAAGCAGAAGCTGTGATAGAAAGTTTTGCAGACGATGATCTTAAAGGTGTTGTTGGAGCAGAAACTGTGATAGAAACTTAAGCAGAAGATACTTTGATTAGAAATTTTACAAAGGATGAAAATATAAGATCAAAAATGTTTATGCAGTTATCAATTTTCTAATGAGACTTTAGACTACAAGTATGAAATTCAACTCAGTTGAGGTATAAGCCATACACTATTATTTAAATATATTTTATTTGGCACATAAACTATGTCCAACAATAGTTAGGTCTAAGCTCGTTTAGCTGGTATCCGTTGAGTTTAAATTTGCATTTTGTGTTGTCATCTTCTGTTACAAATAATTTCCCTCGTGATAATATTTATACATCTTCCTAGTCTCCATTACAGCTGTTCCCTTGTTCATGGCGGGGTCTGTCCTCAATTGTAACACTCCATCAAATGTAGGTGTGAATACGTTTTTTCAGTCTCGCCCATGTAACTCTGAGGGATATAATTTAAGTGCTTTACAATCTCCATCAGTCCCTCCTTTACAAGTTGATGTTGTGAAGTACATGGATTCTGAATAAAAGATTATAAGTCTAAAAGTACATTTAAAAGAATTTATATAGTAATTATCTAGATTGACCGAAAAGTATAACTTTAGATTTTAAGAAAAATAACACTTTGGGATAAATATTTCCTCACTTGAGTTGGATTTATAGTTTATTTCTTTAAGTTAAAAATTGAAATAATGTAAAATATCAACAATGCATCGTTGTCATTATTTTTATCCTATTGCATATTTTTAATAATACTGAACAGGTGTGAATATTACAGAATGAAGTTCCAGTCTGTTATGACTGTCTGCATTCATTTATCAATGAGACCCAATACATATATATCCTTAATACTGTTGACACATTATTATCCTCATGATTTTGACCATGACATTGTTGACAGCTTCAATTCTGAGCATAAACAAAATAATACTTACCAATGTCAGTGAAAAAAGATGTCCACCAGCCATCTTTGGCACAACCATTTTGTTTGTTCACTTTATTAATATCTGATTTCAGACGATCAACATCGATTTGGTCGTCATTCATGGGCGTAAAGAATGGACATGTGTTTGGAATAGCCTTCAGTATATTTTTTCAGAACCATTACACTCAAGCCAAACCTAAGTAATAAACAGTTTATAAATCAAACAATTGCAAAATTTAATATAAATTTAAAAAAATATGTTTGGTCTCTTTGTGGACAAATGTCTCATTGGCAATCATACCACATCTTCTTTTTTATACTTGCAAGTGTGGTATTTCAATGTCAAATTACATCAATTATATTATTATTTGTGAAAAAGCTACTGACTGTAAAAACCTCTATCCTAAAATAAAATGATTCCATAGAGTGTTATTTATTACATAAATAATGAAATCATGTTTGTGTAAAGGTACGTTATCCGCTTCAACCTTTGCACTGTTGTTTTCTTTCACTTATTCATTATCAAAGGCGAGTTAGAGGGGGCACTTACCTGAAGAAAAAAAATGGTTGATTATATAGGCATGACTGAAGCTGGCCCCCTCTTAGGCATTCATCAGGCCTATACAATTGTTTCTTTGTTAATTGTGTTCTATTTATGTATATTGAAGTCTTGTAATGTTATGTTGTCATTTTTATGTTGTATTTCACACGGCCATAAAAGAGGGAGGGTTGGCATGCCACAAAACCAGGTTCTATCCACCGTTTTTCCTTAAAAATGTCCTGTACCAAGTGAGGAATATGGTCATTGTTATATTATAGTTCGTATCTGTATGTGTTATATTTTAACGTTGTGTTTCCATTGTGTTTGTTTTCTCTTATTTTTTAGTGTGAATTCACATAACTATAAGACGTGTCAGGGTACTTATCTATCCCAAATTCATGCATTTGGTTTTGACGTTATATTTGTTATTGTCATTTGATTTTGTCTAATGCTTAGTCCGTTTTTAACAGCATATACTACTGTTACCTTTATCTATACCATGGATAAACCTTATTACAGTTAAACATCACTTGCTTTATCATTTGCTTATTTCTTGTACAAAAATTTTGATTTTCCATCATCTCCAAGGACAAATTTAAAAGTGTGTGGTTGGGAATGGCCACTGATTGAACTGATAAAATCCTAAATGGTTGTGTATGTGGCAAGCAAAGAAATTGAATAGGTACCAATTTCATTCACAATTCAATTCATTGAAGCTAATTAATGTACCATGCTTACAGAGCATAAAAAACAGACAATGACAAACAATGAAACAAGAAAAATGATAAAAACAGACTCAGGTGCAAACTAGTGTATTCCAAAATAGCAAGCAATTCCTGACAGTTTTTCGCTACATTGAAGACCCATTGGTGGCCTTCGGCTGTTGTCTGCTCTATGGTCTGGTTGTTTTCGCGTTGACACATTCCCCATTTTCTTTCTTAATTTTATTTCCCCCCAAAATACAATAAAATATCATATTTTGTATTTTATCTGGTATTTATCTATCCTATATTTAAGTTGTGATGCATTGATACAAGAATTTGTATCACTAAGTCACAATTGACAAATGGATGAAGCAGCTTCCCTTCCCTTCCTCTTCCCTTTCATGAATGTGACCTACCGAATTAGAGTATTTACCGGATTTGTAATCACATAAGCAACGCGACGGGTGCCACATGTGGAGCAGGATCTGCTTACCCTTCCGGAGCACCTGCGATCACACCTAGTTTTTGGTGGGGTTCGTGTTGTGTATTCTTTAGTTTTCTATGTTGTGTCATGTGTACTATTGTTTTTCTGATTGTCTTTTTCATTTTTAGCCATGGCGTTACTTTTTAGATTTACGACTTTGACTGTCCCTTTGGTATCTTTCGTCCCTCTTCTGTAACAGATAACTATAACCTTTGGTTCAAATGATCTAATAGTGTTGTTTTTGGCTATAAATAGAAACATTGTAGTTATTATATAGCGTAGTTTAAATTACCTCCAAAATAATCATGAGGCGATGGAAATCTTCTATTTTTGAAATAAAGGCCTCAAGTCGTGATGTTTGCGTTTTCTCATTCAACATAGCTTGTTGTGCACATTGGATCCGCTCATCTGTCAACCTATCTCCTGTAAAGTATGCAATTAATAATAATATAATAAGTATAAACTACAATGTTGAAAGCGGTTCACCTGTACAAATATATAATTATGATTATATATGCAATGTTTTGTTTATTAAGTACTTTACAAATTAAAAGTGTTGCCCAAATTGCAAAATATGCACTTGTATGCAAGATTAGATTATTCTACAGTATATCCATTATAAAACTTTACCAAAAGTGTTCAAAAATACCTGGCCTCCCTTAGTTGCTTCTCTTTACACGAGGCTACGGATTTAATGTCCCCATTCTGACCGGACGTGACTGCGAACTTAATACATCCCGCACAGCCAAACGGACGCCCCACTTCGGCGAGCGTTGTACTGCCGGTTGGAAGAAGACCCAGTGACCATATACCCTAGTCACCCTTGCGGGTAATCTTGTAAATAATAACAAAATAACTTATTCATCTTATTTTCCCAATTTAGTTTTCCACATTCCTCTCTACAATGTCCAAAGTATATGCTTAGAGTTTTAACTGGTCCATTGCTCCAGTTGATTCCCTCAATTTTGTTTTTACAAGATTTAAGCATTCCTACCCATAACCCCTATGTTTAATTTCAGTCTTTCTATAATTCTCAGCGACCTTCCACACTGCTTCATTGTTAACACCCATGTTATGCAATACTTTTGAGCAGCTACTAGAACGATTGTTTACAAAAATGTGATGTGGATCAATTAACGGTTGCAGTAATTGGCCATTCATTTCCGTTGGTTGAGCATATTAAACCACTTTGATAATCTTAAAGTGTTTCAGTATCAATTATAAGTATCAAAGACAATCTTCTAAAATATCATAGCAAACACTATGTCCAACACTGAGACTGTTACTTTGCCGATGGACCATAAATGGCAGCACATTCGCGTAGAAGGTTGCTTGTTGATGTTGTACGTTAACAATAGTCAGTCCATAGGTTGAAAACCTTGCTTTGATCATGGCGGCTCTTGCGTTGGTAGCACTGTAGTTTACCCTCGGTAACAAGTTTCAGTTGAGTGACCTTCTGGTAACAAGGTTGGTGTTAACGCGGTTGTGCCACCCCTCGTTACCATTGTTGGTTCTGATGACTGACATGAATACACTCCAATGGTGGATCTCGAAGACGTTACTGTCTATCAAGGTGGGGTAAACAGTTCTTAACAAGACTATATCCTGTGGTGCTCTGGCATTTAACTGGAGGAAAGTATCAGTGATGTGCTCTGGCGGAAAGAAGGGAAAAGCCATCCGTTGTCTTAAGCAGGTGTAGACACTATCTTTCTGGTTGTAAGCAGTTTTGTCATTGGACTAATTAAAACCTGAATTCGAAATTTACATATCATTACTACAAATGCAATCACTGTTTGTGAAAATGTACAATTTATTAGCAAGAATTTCAAGTAATTTAATTTGTAATTGGGAATTTTCTCTAAGGGAAAAGGCTCAATATCGGCAGTAATTTGAGGCTTGCAATATCACTGATTGATAACCAGACAATTCTTCTTAAATATAATGACAATAATGGTATCAATTTTCATGCACAAGATGCGCATTTCAACATTGTCTCTCCATTGATGCTCGTGGCCAAGAAATTTAAAGCTTATTTAAAAGATCAGGACTATAATCCAAAAGGTATGAAAAGTATAGCAGTAGTGTAGTATCACTGAACATCCAAAGCCCCTTGAGTGTGGGTGCATAATTATAAACCCCTCCCCCTTCAAATGGGGCCATAAAATATGAGGGGTTATAAAATATTGGGGTCAAAGTATTTTTCCTTTTAAATAAGAGGGGTTATAAATATTGTGAGGTGTAAGTGTAAGCACTTTATAGATGTTCACTTTTAAACACTCTAATAATACACTGATGCAATGCAAACCCGATATGTATGCTCATGCTTGGTCGTGAAATCGAGCTCCCAATAGATTCAATTTATTGACCCAATCCACAAAGGGATGGATTTCCTACTGAAACTGAAGCAGCAAATTCTTATGTTCATAACCTGGAAACAGTTATGTGGAAAATACAACAAAAAGCTCGTAACATATTATATCTGCTAGTGAAAAGCAAAAACGTCAATATGACATAAAAGGAAATCAAAATGCCTATAAAGTAGGTGACCATGTTTGGCTTAACATATTAACAAGAGTCAAACACATAAGCCCAAAGCTACAAAGACATTGGGACGGCCCTTATATAATAACTGAAGTTATATCTGATGTTATGTATAATATTTTAGAATCCTAATTCAAAATTTCAGGTCGTTCATCGTGGTCGATTAAAGCCTTTTTATGGAAAAGTAGACGACTGGTTCAAAATAACAGAAACTAGGTCCCATTGATTCCTTTAAATTGGAAACCTGTCTGGTCTTATCTGAAAAATGATAAAACAAAAAAATGTGATAAATTTTATACTGATAATAATAAAACATATATATATATATATATATATCAAACGTCTGAATAATAGTCAACGATTTTCCCCACGTGGGAGCTGGATCGTTACAAGTAACGATACAAGTACACAATAAAATAAATTATATAAACGCCTAAAAAATGTACATAACAACACCAATGATATAAAAAGGAACTATAAATGTAATTATTTATAAATATTTCGGATTACAGATATCCTTCGTCAGTCAGATTCTGATGTTAAATGAATCATCTTTAAGTCTTCTTAGATTAAACTTTTTCTAAATCTTGAAATTTATACAATAAAAAAGGCAAACCGAACATCAGTTAAGACGCTTGCACCATTCTAAAAATTTGTTGAATATGACATAGGTTATATGACTAATTACATCAGAGAGTTCACATATATGCTTTAAATAAAAATAATAATGTGCGATGTGAACTACATGTAGCACAATTTTAAAGCTTTAACGGTGTCGATATCATGATGTTACAAGAAAGATTGCGTCAATAAGAATTCCAAATAAACAGCACTGAACGGTCTAAATTTCTAAATATTTCAGATTTGACAACTATAGTGTAGTTACATTAGAGTCTGCGATGTTTAAAACAAACGGCCGTTAAAATATAATAACAAATTTCGACTAAAGTAAAATAGTTGGACGTGGCTTGGTACTTATACAAAAGTAAAATAGTTGGACGTGGCTTGGTACTTATACATCCCTCAAAAAATTAAGCAATTTAAATTGTTATATTCAACAGATATATTTTAGAGATGAGTAAGGTAAAGAAATAGAAACGGAGACAGTAATATAACCCAGATGTGAAGCACTGCATGGTGTCGAACTACATCTTTTCATTTATCCCATTTGGTGCCAAAGTTGTTAATTTTCTAATCCAAAATCTTTCCCGAGTAAGTCTAT
Source organism: Mytilus edulis (assembly GCF_963676685.1). NCBI lineage: Eukaryota > Metazoa > Mollusca > Bivalvia > Mytilida > Mytilidae > Mytilus > Mytilus edulis. The sequence continues at coordinate 37,167,804 of NC_092354.1, forward strand.
CCTCCCTAGACCAAGCAGAGTTGTGGTCAATGATAGTAATGGTCAGTCGATTGAGATCTGCCTTAGTGTGGCCAGGGGATCTCAAATGTCGACTAAGAGGGAGGTCTGGCTTGCATTGGTAGTCGCTACGATGACCGTTCATTCGTTTGTGAAACGGCTGTTCTGACTCGCCTACATACTGTTTACCACATTTACACTGTAGGAGATGCACAACATTTGTAGTCTTGCAATTAACATTGCAAAATATGGTGTATTCTGTACCAGTGGAGTGACTGTTAAAAGTCTGGGTATCCAGTATTTGTTTGCAAGTCAGACATCGTTTGTTTCCACAACCCTTACAAGAGCCCACTGACGAAGAGCCTGCTTGAGAGGATAACTCAGCTCTCACCAGCAAGTCTTTAAGGCTTTTGGGCCTGCGGAAAGCCAGTACAGGTGGCTCGGGAAAGATCTTGGATAGTTTAGGATGTTTTTCGATATCTTTCCAACTTTCGCGGATAAGGTGAGACAAGTTGTCAAATTTTGGATTGTAAGTCAACACAAAAGGCACCCTCCTGTTGACGTTTTGGACTTTATATTGTAAAAGTTCATCTTGGCTGATGTTGCTAGCACGAGAAAAACCTTTATCAATGTCTTTCCTTTTGTAGCCTCGATGTTTAAGGTGACCGCGAAGTTCTTGTCGTTTTTTGGCAACATCGTTGGTGGAGCAAATCCTTTTTATTCGTATGGCCTGGCTGTAGGGAATGCTCTTGGTGCAATGTTTGGGATGACAACTTGAAGGAGACAGATATTGATGTTTGTCTGTGGGCTTGCAATACAGATCTGTAAATATGTTTCCATCCCTCACTTGCGTTGTAGTGTCAAGAAATGTGATCTTAGAGTCAGAGATTTCATATGTGAATTTTATTGAGGGATGGGCATCGTTGGCATGTTGAATAAACACATCTAGTTCTGGTTCAGTATTATCCCACTTCATGTCAATATCGTCAATGAATCGGAAACAAGAGAGGGGTTGATAAAGAAAAGAATTGAGAATTCTCTGTTCTAATTTCCCCATAAAAATATTGGCATAAGACGGGGCCATCTTTGTTCCCATTGCTGTTCCATTAACTTGGAGAAAGTGTTCACCATTGAATGTGAAGTTATTGCATTTTAAAACCAAAGTTAGAAGCTGGATGCGACATTCAGTTGGTGGATGTAAGGTGTTACGAGAGTTCCAGACTTCCCTACAGGCTTCAATACCATCATCATGGGGGATATTAGTATAGAGGGAGGTAACATCAAGCGAGACAAGGATCGTTTCAGGTGGGAGAGGGCTCAAAGATTCCATTTTTTTTAAGATAATGTGTTGTGTCTTGTATATATGATGGTAAATTTTCTACGTGTGGTCGGAGATGAAAGTCAATAAATTCTGATATTTTCTCTGTAGGGTGGTCATTGGCGGAAACAATTGGTCTACCTGGATTATTGACTTTATGTATTTTGGGCAGAAGATAGAAACGCCCCGGCTTTGATTTTTCCGGTTTTAGATATTTAAATGTGGTTTCATCAATATGTCCCTGTTCACACATGTTTTTCAGGTTTGTGGTGATCTCTTTGTTAAATTGAGGGGTGGGGTCAGAGTCTTATTTCTTATAGAATCTCTCATCAGAGAGTTGACGTTCCACCTCTTGAATGTAGTCACATCTGTCCATGACGACAACACTTTTATCTGCTGGTTTAATTATAATGTCGTCTCTGTTTTTAAGTAACCGCACAGCTTCGTTTTCTTCAGAAGATAAATTGTTGAATGTTTGGGAAGTAGCAGTGGACAGATGTGTTACGTCGGATTTAATTTTGTCAATAATATGTTCTAAAGTAGCACATTTACTGGGATTAGGAATCCATGAACTTTTTTTCCTGAATCTGGGAATATCGACATCTTCTTGGTCGTCATCTGAGTCGAGATCACTTGTGTCACTATCAGTGGAACATATATATATATATACCTTGTTCACACAATTTATGTGAACTTGTTGAAAGAGAATAAAATAATAGCTATAAGCAGGCAAATCGAAACTGGGATCCTCTGGTCATGGTATTTCAATTGTTCTGTATAAACAGGACATATATCTTTTAAAAAAGATACTTATTATTATGTTATAATTGCAGATGAACTATCAATGTTTTAAATGTGGGGCAGAGTATAGAAATCACCAAACTTTGATGAGGCACGTGAGAAATCACCATCCCAAGACTATACTCGAATGTAACAGATGCCCCGTGTTCTGTCTGCGTCACTGGGGTACAGGATGCATAGGCATCAAACAGCTGTTCATGGTTTGAAAAAGATGGATATAACAGAGGTGACCATACCAACTCTAATGGGTAGCCAGAAAAGTAAACAGAAAACAGACCTTGTGTCTGAGATAGTTTAAAAACCAAAAAGAGAGTCACATAACTCTTGGATTTGATAGTCATCCGTCCGTTACACCAGTTAAGAAAGACCTTCTAGAACTGTTTGGAAGTCACAAGAAACTACTATCGCCATTACCTCCCACTCCTAAGAAGAGATTGATTGATTGATTGTTGGTTGCTTAACGTCCAGTGGCAAATATTTCATGCATATTCAGGACGAGAACAAGTTCACAATAAATACTATAGGTAGGTTGTTGTAATAGAGGCCATCTAGGATGATGGTCGGGGAAATTTGGACTGCCACTGGAAAATGAGGGTATATTGGATAGGGACAGAAATTTTGCCTTGCAACTGGCCACCTACGGACCCCTCAAAGAGTTGTTGCAAGGGTTCTTAACGTGCGAAGAGCGTGGCACTCTCTTTACACGAGGCATCGGATTTAACGTCCCCTTCTGACGGACGTGACTGCGAACTTGATACATCCCGCACAGCCAAACGGACGCCCCACTTCGGCAAGCGTTTTACTGCCGGTCGGGAGAAGACCAAGTGACCATATTTCTATACCCCAGTCACCCTTGGGGAACCTAAGAAGAGAAAGCTTAACGCAATCACGGAGAAGAAATACAGTAGTCATCTTACGTTACCTGATAAGAAGGCAGCTAAGTAGGGCAAGAAGTGTTAGTCCCCGAGGGTATCACCAGCCCAGTAGCCAGTACTTCGGTACTGGCATAAACTTACGGATTCTTTGTGTTACAAAATATTATAAATTATTATAAATAAAGGAATGTATCTCCCTCATGCAAAGCTCTGATTCCTTTCACGGATTTTGCTATACTATTTGGACCTTTTGGATTATAGCTCTTCATCTTTTATATAAGCTTTGGATTTCAAATATTTTGGCCACGAGCATCACTGAAAAGACATGTATTGTCGAAATGCGCATCTGGTGCAAGAAAATTGGTACCGTTAATTTTATTGCACCCATTAATATGGCATATGCAGGGGTTGAAAGGAAATATATAATACTTGTTGTGAGCCTGGCAAAGGTAAATATTTCAAAGAATTAGAGATAAAGGATACAACAGATACAGTTAAATCAGTCTCATATCTTGCCTTACCCTCATAAATTGACTATGAGGTATTGTTAAAAAAAAGAGCTTCCCAATTGTAAACTTTCATATCTATGTAGCAACAGTTCAGAGCCTGCATACACGGAATATATCTCCTAATTGAAATGATATTCCCGAGCCCGTATGTCCTATGATAATTTCTACAGATGGGTTGCTGCCCACATAGAAGCTTTAAAAGCAAGAATTTCAAATGGCAAAGTTGAAATAGTCCCTGCCTGGTTTATATCTTTAAAGATAACATATAACATCCCTTCATTTGTGACAACAGATTTAATAAGTATTGCACAACAGCACATTGTATTACACAACAGCAATAAATATTTAATTGAAGGTAAATTCCATTCATATAACCTATTTCATGTTCATTCACTAAATTTACTCAGATAATCCAAAATTAGACCTGTATCAAACTTGGAATTCATTTTTGTCCCAATTGTTCAGGGTTCGACCTCTGCAGTCATATCCAGCTATACTCAGCGAAGCTGTTTATTAACATCTCAATTTTAAAGATTAAATGTATTTTTTTTTCAGGTTTTACTTTTTTAATGAGCTTTACAGATACAGAAGATGCTTAATGACGCCTTTTGAGATTAGGATTCGGAAGAGTTGAGAGAAGCTATTAAAGAATACTGATAGCACGGTATGCTCCAAAATTAAAACTGAAGTTAAAACTCATCTTTTACTACAAGTGTTACATACATTGAAATTTTTTTTTTTTTTTTTTTTTTAATAATGACTTAAAACAATGATGCTATATGGTATATGTAAACTCATCATAGATACCAGGATTAAGATATATGTTTAAAATTGTTGATAATGTTCTTCATTCTATACAAGAGTGCACACGCTGAAATGTATAAAGTTAAGCATTATAACAACTGTCACATAAACTTAACATTAAACGAGATAACTAAACAAAGACCAATGAACCTTAAATGAGGTCAAGGTCAGATGAACCATGCCAGGCAGACATGTACAGCTAACAATGCTTTTATACAATATATATAGTTGACCTATTACTAATAGTTTAAGAAAAATAGACCAAAACACAAAAACTTAACATTGTGCAATGAACCGTGAAAATGAGGTCACGGTCAAATAAAACCTGCGCGACTGACATAAAGATCATAAAATATTTCCATACACCAAATATAGTTGACCTATAGCATAGAGTATTAGATAAAAAGACCAAAACTCAAAAACTTAACATTGACCACTGAACCATGAAAATGAGGTCAAGGTCACATGACATCTACCCGCTAGACATGTACACCTTACAATCATTCCATACAACAAATATAGTAGACCTAATGCATATAGTATGAGAAAAACAGACCAAAACACAAAAAATTAACTATAACCACTGAACAATGAAAATGAGGTCAAGGTCAGATGACACCTGCCAGTTGGACATGTACACCTTACAGTCCTTCCATACACTGAATATACTAGCCCTATTGCTTATAGTATCTGAGATATTGACTTGACCACCAAAACTTAACCTTGTTCACTGATCCATGAAATGAGGTCGAGGTCAAGTGAAAACTGTCTGACAGACATGAGGACCTTGCAAGGTACGCACATATGAAATATAGTTATCCTATTACTTATAATAAGAGAGAATTCAACATTACAAAAAATTTGAACTTTTTTTTCAAGTGGTCACTGAACCATGAAAATGACGTCAAGGACATTGGACATGTGACTGACGGAAACTTCGTAACATGAGGCATCTATATACAAAGTATGAAGCATCCAGGTCTTCCACCTTCTAAAATATAAAGCTTTTAAGAAGTTAGCTAACACCGCCGCCGCCGGATCACTATCCCTATGTCGAGCTTTCTGCAACAAAAGTTGCAGGCTCGACAATAAAATGGCCTCTATTACAACAACCTACCTATTGTATTTATTGTGAACTTGTTCTCGTCCTGAATATGCATGAAATATTTGCCACTGGACGTTAAGCAACCAACAATCCATTAATCAATCATTCTATATATTAAGTGCTAAGTTCCTTTGATTAAAGGACTATTTTGTTTGTTTACTGGTCAAAGGAGGCACATTTTCATAAATTATATCTTAATTGGTCATACAAGAGATATTTTCATAATTTGTTTCCAGTCCGGAATGTTTTCGTTTTTTGGGGAATTGTAAGCATCAAGATTTTTATGTTTATCTAGTAAATTGCATATGCTTGTATAATTGTGTTGGTTTATTAACTCGGACTAACACATGAGTGGAAAATAAGGAACATTGTGATATTCACGTTTTTTGAGACTTGTAGTTATTTTGATAAAGTTCTACATAGTTTTAGGCATACTTTCTGTGAGTTTCGGACAAAGACAGCCAATCACTTATATACACGCTTTTCTTAATTCGAATTTAGTTCTAGAATTTACTTTTCTCCAATGAAGGTTATGTATTTTGCTTAAACTTGTCGATCTCCGTTTCTGTCCGCCATCAGTTCCGATAAAAGGCTAGCGATTTCATTGGTCGATTATAAGAAATAAGTATTTTACCATATTTTTTGTGGAAATATTTATTATACGATTTATGTTAGAACATGTAAAATTTATTATTTTAATAATTTTGTATTCCTTGTCACTTCAACTTGATAAAGAATTGAGCTATTTGATTGGCCATTGGTTAGTAGTGCGCATTGCAAGATGAGGCACTTTTAAGGTATTGCGCATACCCCTGTGTAATGATTATGCACTGTCGTGCAGCACGGCTGTTATAAAACCTTAACGTCACGTTAACTCCATTTCGTTGAGGAACGAGTCCCTGCCAAAACTTGAAAAGAAAGTTTTAGACTTATTCAGATAACTTAAATCATTTTCACAGATATTATTGATTACGAAGTTGATTTTCTTTTTAACTAGTTATTAAAAATTTCATTGGTTTGGAATTAGAAAGTTTTGATTAAGAACATTTTTACCGGAAAGCTAGATTTTTAAAATAAATATTGAATACGGCAAAAGGGAGACAAGACATAAACCAATCGTAAATATAAGAAAAAAATGTGGTATGATTGCCAATGAGACCACTATTCGCAAGAGACCAAAATGACAAAGACCAAGGTCACCGGACGGCCTTCAACACTAGTAAAGTCTTTTTAAATTTTAAAAACCTTGACACTAAGAATACGCTGTAGCACACGTGCATATCCACATTTTAAACACTTAATAACCCTCTAGCACAGAGTCAGCTAGCACACCTGCTTGTGTATTAAACAGAAATATTTAAAATAAGTAAAAACTGTTTAGACTTTAGGCATACTCTCTTGCACACCGCCACATAGTCAGCTTACACACCGTATATCAAACAGGCTTGAGTTAACAGAAAAAAGTACATTAAAAAAAAAACGAGCATATGATAGAATTTTAGGCTTTATTGCAGGATCTGTTTAAGAACTATCAGTACTACCCAAAGACCGTGCGAGAATTTAAGTAGATAGGGTAAGCGTTATAAGAAAATGTTTTGAGCCTACAACATATTCACAGAGATATTGCACATAGATCTTTTAGTTAGCGTGGTACCTTTGATAACTATTAGAGAGTTTAGAGGACAAAAGTGCATAAAGATAATTTCAAAAAGATCAACCAAAGAAATTGTAGATATTGCATGAGTCTGATGTGAATAGGGTTCCAATCAACTGCCAATTAATGAGAATAATTTGTCAGCTAGAACATATACAACATAATTGAACAAAATTATGTAACGCCATGACTGCCTTTATGTTAATGATCAGCATTATATACAGTGCTCACAACATTATATTAAGTGCTCACAACATTATACGCAGTGGTCCAAACATTATATGAAGTGGTCACAACATTATATGAAGTAGTCACAACATTATACGTGTTTTGTATATATGATATCTGGGAGGGGGCAATTTTTTCTCCTAAATCAATCTCCATTGTCAATCTGATCTTTTATGTCCTGTCTAATAATTTTGGCTGATCTTGTTGATGGTATGGTCAAGCCCTTGGATAATCGCTTTTTTGCCCTCCTTACTCTTTGAATATAATCTCTGTAGCTCACTCTCATGTTGATATTAAACTGGTCTGTAGTTTTTTTGTTATATTGGGCAAAGCCCATCAATATCTGGCCTGCATTGGCTGGTCTTTCCCCTTTTTTTGTTAGTCACTCAGATTAAACTTTTCACTAAGTTTATTCCAATTAACACGGGATCCATGAGGGAATTGCCTCATTGCTGATAAGAATCCTTCTTTTTAAAAGGAATAATGGTCGAAGTTACCATGGTGGTTTTTTTGGCTTTAATAAGGCCCTTTTTTTGTTTCTCAATTTTTACCTTTAACTTTTGCTGAGCCTTAGCTTTTGTCACAAAATACATAGACATTCGGTCATTATCGTGTTTTCTGAATGACTTTCCAGAGGCCAAAATATGGCGCACATCCTGCCCATAAGAGGATAATTTATTTATTTTTTTGTTGTTGTTTCTTTTCAGGATTTTTGTAGCTGTTTTTGTCTTTTTTTATTTACTTTTTTGGGGTGTTAGTTTCATCACCTTTGAAACAGTTTTGATAATATCTACACCAAGTTTATGTGATACTATAGGGGAAAAGACTTTGACAAAACTGTCAACATTTTTTCCAGCTGCTTTTGACATTGGAGGAGACTTTTCAAGGATAATATTTGCCACATTCTGGCATGCCCCAACAAGTGAGTCTTTTTTTACCACTTCTGATGAGTTGTGTAGTAGTGACGCATCAAACACCATACACTGTTCACAGTCTGTTAATGTATGTTTAGCCTTGTCCTTTTTTTAGATAACTTTGTCCACTAATACATAGAAAATGGATTTATAAATAATTGTTTTTGCCCATTGGTATTGCCATTTTCTATTTTGTATTTTGTGTTACATATGTCTGTATTCTTGGTAACAGAAGCCTGAATTTTTCTTGATTTATTTGCATTCTACTGTAGTTTTTCATTATATTTGAATAAGAAATAAATCTTTTTGAAACACTGAAATTTGTATTATATTTTGGCACCAGCTTTTCAGTACTGTTTGGTAGTTCATAGGGTTTATTTTTATA